>NC_080418.1:67785819-68085819 GCF_029873635.1 Malania oleifera
AAAAGAGCCTTAGCGGAATCCTCGGGATTGCGAGCTAGAGGCGGGGATGTAGGCACTGTTGCTAAACCTCGATAACACATCCAGTGTCACCTTTACTTTCTTGCTTTATATTATTGTGCTTTCTTATTTATTTTAATATATTGAATGTACTGCTTAAATTATTTGATTCTAGATTGTGATAATTGGGAGAATACTGGAACTGAAATATATGTGGTAATTATCTACTTGATTGTTATATGAGAAATTAATATCTCTTTAGACTGACCCTAGGTTGTGAAAATACTGCTTGCTGCCATCTTGACTAGGAAATTTTTTTTAAATACCCAATTCACCCCACTTTTGGGAATACACCAATAACTGTCAAAGTCTTTTAATTTTTAAATTGAGTATTTTAATTTTTAAATTGAGCCTTTCAATTTTTGAATTGAGTCTTTTAATTTTAAATTGAGTCTTTTAATTTTAAAATTGAGTTCTTTCAATTAAGTATTTTATTGAGTCGTTCTTATTAAATCGAGTCCCGGTCCGTTTGTTTCCAAGAAATTAAAGTTCACTTTCTATTTACTAGACAGCTATTAAGCATTTAAATACATGGGCCATTGCATGTAAAGGCCCATGAGTGTGTGTGTTTCAAAATAAAAGGAGGGGGGGGGGGGGAGAAGGCGGCAACCCTAATTAGCTTCTAGGGTTTTCTTGGCTCCCTCCCTCCTCTATAAAGAGGCACCTCACGCACACACCAAGGACACCCAAGAACGGCTGCACCCTTCATCCTTCTCCTACTCTCCCCATCTCTCTCACGAGATCCTTTCTCTATAACCCACGCAGCTGCTCTCCCTATCTCTCTCACAGTTCCCACGGCCATTCCCATTATAGCCTCAGCCAAACCCACCGTCACCCAGCCAACCTCTAGCATTCCCCATGGCCATAGTAGCAAGCCGAGCCCGCCATTCTCCAAATCTCCTCATAGCTCTCCACTCGCACACATAGACTGCTATTCCTCTCTATCACTCTCCTCCTCCACTCACCCGACGAACCAACAAGACATCACCGTCGTTGTCACCACCTGCCCTTAGTTGTGGCTGTCGCCAACATTGTTCGCCATCGTTTCTGTCTCTGCCTCCAACATAGTAGCTCTGGCCTCCTCTCACAGTCGCAGTTGCTCCTCTACATAACACACGCACACCAGTGACGCAGATCATATCTCCAGTGACCTAGCTCCGGCAGCACCCCACGGTGAGTCCTTGCAAGCAAACTAAAACACACGCACCCAACCATGCACGTACGAGGTCCTCTCTCTCTCTCTCTCTCTCTCTCTCTCACACACACACACACACACACATACAACACACACACCCTCACACCACTTACACACTAAAACACACACTTGCCCACACACACACACACACCCACATGCAGCTGCCGCTCTCAAAAGTGAAATTTTTAGTTACAATATTGTTTTCTTTCATGTGATTTTATTTTTGTTCATATTATTATAATGAAAGTGATTTTATTTTATTTTTGTTTCTTTTTATCCTCATGTGTAGAAGTAGTATTAGGGTTTTTTTTACTTATCATGTTATTATCATATATATGTTTATATCATGTAGGTAATATCATGATTTGTTATTTTGTATTATTTTTATAGTCATATACATGTTCTTATTTTATTAGGGTTTATTATTTCATATTGTTATCACATAGTTATTATTGTGTATCATTTGTTATTATCATTATATATTAGTGTTGTTTATTATTTGTAAAAAATGTTGCTCATATATTCATGTTTTGTTTATTTATTTAGGGTTTCGGTTTATCATTATGTTAGGGTCCTCATTATTAATATGGTATTATTATGATTACTACGGTATTATTATTATTATTATCATTATTATTATTATTATTATTATTATTATTATTATTATTATTATTATTATTATTATTATGTGTTGAATTATTATGGTATTATTACTATTATATTATTGATGTGTTATTATTGTTAATATGGGATTATATTATTACTATGAAATAATTATTAAGGCAGTGTTATTATGATTATGTGTTATCAACGCGTATTATATAATTATTATTTATGTAGTGGTGTTGTGATATTATTATGTATTGCTATTATAATATCGGGTTGTATTATTAACGTAATATTATCAGTATAGGGTTGTTATTATTGTAATATGTTTTTATTATTGTTACCATTATTATTACTTCTTATTATTACCAATATTAAATATTCTTAGTATTTTTGTTTCTTTGGTATATTTATATTTTGTATTATTTATTATGGTATTTATTATTTTATAGTATTATTTATGTTCATGTGTGTATATCTGCATGACTGCAACAAAAGGGTACAAGTTTTTTAAGTTTTTGTGTACCCCGATTCTGAGGGAATATTTATATTCAATATATCTTGTGAATATCTCTTGCATGTACATTATAGTTTCATAATTTTTCAAAGGGAGTAAGATAGAAGACTATTAAGTTTATTTTGGGATAATTTTCGATTAATTAGGTATTGTTTGTAAGAACGGGTGCGTAGGGGGTGCTCATATCTTCCCCTCGTATAACTGAACTCCCAATCCCTACTTTGGGTACGCAGATTGATTCTACCCTTAATTGGGTAGCAATCAAGTGTGTTAACTTTACCATGATCCCAAGAGGGGGGGTGAATTGGTATTTTAAATTCAATCCCTAGGTGAATGTTCTGACACCAGTATGTTCACAACCTTAAGGACAATCTAGTGCAAGTAAAGCAAATATACCATAATTTACATAAAGCAATTTGATTAACGCCACATGCACCAGAAAGCAATAAAGTAAAAGTGACACACAGAGATGTTATCGAGGTTCGGCCAATTGCCTACGTCCCCGCCTTTGCTAACCAGCACAAGGATTACCACTATAACTTGCTCACTTAAACGAGTGGAGCGACACCTTTATAAACCAGGTCAATTCAAGGGCTGACCTCAACCGTTACATACAATCCTTACCGTGCAGGATTACCGCTCCCTTAGGCCACGCTTGGAAATACTCAGATTTTACAATCAAATGGCATAACAGATAAGTGCTTTCACGTAAAGAAGATTTGTACCCCAAATATGCACAATCACATACACATCAATAACATGGATATAGTGTAAGCTTAGTGATGCTAGTTTTGTTCAATCAATACTCAATACAGTATACTCAATATGAAACTTAAGAGTATTCAACACAGTATAATCAGTATGATGCACAATCATGTTCAACACAAGCAAAGTTTTGGAATCTAAACAGGATATTTTAGTAGCACATCAATATTCCAAGTATACTAAACAGATAATCAAACTAGTTCCAAAAGAATTTTCCTCAATGAAAGATGCACAACACTAGTTTGAATAGCACTTTCTTGTTCGAAAAATCTTTGCACAAAAAAAAAAAAAAAAAAAAAAACACCGAAGCTATTGGACACTTGCAATGGAATGCAAATATCCTAAGCTTTCTTGGTTTAATCCCACACAAGATTTATAAAAGATAAATTCATGGGATAAACCTAAGCTAAAACTCCCAAGAAAAAATCTCAAGCACACATACAAATGGAAGTATTAGCAATGAACAATAATCACATAAACACAAGAGACACTCTCACACTCTCAAATTTATCGAATGGATGCAAGATATGAGAGTATTTGGACAAAGAAGGATTTTTCAATAGAGTGAGTTTTTTCTTAATCACTTTTAGCTAATTACTTGCTAATCATGCAAATGAGAACATATTTATAGCCAGGTGAAAAAATATAACCGTTCGAGACAAGATGGCTATTATTAAAAAAGTCCCAAAAAATTAAAATTCAATTAGCCCGAAATAACCCAATTTTACCATGGTTGAACTAATTTTAATAGGGCAAGATTCGGGTGGCTGAACCTTAGTTCGGTCACCTCATCAGACATAGTTCAAAAAGTTTCTTAATTAAGTTCGGTTGCCCGAATAAAGGTTCGGCAGCCCGAGCCAAAGTCAATAGCCAAGCTTCGTGACTTCGGGTGCCCAGTTGAATCTTCAGTGGCCTGAAGACTAGTGTTCGATCGCCCGGGGATGTATTTGAACTAAAACCATAAGGCGTCCGAGTTGGTGAACAGTCCCTTTCAAAGGGTTCGGACGCCTGAGGAAGATGTGTGCATTTGAGGTTCGGTCACCCGAGAGCTAGTGAACATTTTGACTTTCAAAGTTCAATAGCCCGAGGAGTTTTGTACTCCAAGGGTTCGGTCACCCGACTCTTCTTAACTTGCTTAGATTTGTCTAATTTTAAACACAATTATAACACACTCATGTATTTTATGCTATGTGTGTGAGTGTTGGAACCTAAGGTCTTGCTATGGTCTAATTGAGCGTATGTTATATCTTGTATGCATAATGTGCCGGTGATAAATGTACAACCATAACCTAGGTTACTATTACAGACCCATAAAAATTATTACAGACCGATATGATTTACAATTTGAAAAACACAGGTTTTCGCGGTCTTCTTGTTTCTTCAAGTGGCCTTCCTTAAGATCTTTATTTGAACCTACACAAGCACTTGACAATCATCAAATATCAGTATTTGTTATTATCAAAACCGGGTGTGACCTATGAGGTCAAAAAAGTGTTCTAACTACACTTGAAAAGGTTAGTGGCGACTCCATCATACTTTGTTTTCCATGAAAATATTTTCAAATCACACCTTATCCAGTTTGCGCCGGGAACGTTGCGACAACAGTTATAATAATACCTTTCTTATAAATTTCCTATTCTTTAATAGTGATACCATTTTTGATGGGGTTCAAATGCATTTAACTTTGCATATTGACTTGTCTTTGTTAGATTTGGATATTGAGTTTCTAAGCATAAAGTCAACATTAGTTGGAAATTTTTTATTTAAGCCAAAATACTAATGAACGTATATCTTGGTAAAATTATAGATTTTCCTTATGGGTTTGTTGCTATAGTGGATTGTGTAAATAGGGGTTAATTCAATTATAGGACCATAGATGGCGGAGCTTCTAACAAATAAATGCTATGTTGGTTTATGATTTTACATTGTAGGTTTTTGATAGCCATGGTGGCACATGTGTATAAAAAGGCTACTAAGTGTGCTTTTCTAAAAGATGACAAATAACAAAGACATCTCCAATAACAAATACACCTCCAATGTTTGGTCAATACACATTTAGTTAAAAAAAAAAAAAGGGAGGGGTAAGGGGGAGACAACTACGATAACTAAAATAGCAAAAATATTATTTTGCTCTATACTAGGCTTTATAACTCAAGATGCATTTCAAGAGGAATAGGGTATATGTTGGTGATAGATATCATTATCATAGAATGTGGTTGAATTTATTTATTTATTTATTGAGTATAGGGGCTTATAGCATTACTATTTTCTCTATTTTTTTTAACTAGTCATTCCTCTACTAATATGCAATCTTAGTTTCTCTATGCAAGCGTGGGTTCATGAATTTGGACACGAGCCGATTTTAATCTTCCAAACACTTAATTCAAGCATATGAAGTCAAAAACTAGTTGCTTTTGTATGCTTTTCTTCCAAATAGTTACACCAAATTAATACTTTGAAGAACTTAAGTATTACTTTGCATTTTTTATAAAATTATATTTAGAATTGTCAATTTTTTTTTTTTTTTGCATATCCACAATTATCAAGCATATCATCAATTATGCTATGTGTATCACTATATTCCCCACAACACTATAGATGAAGAGGCAAGGTTCAATATATTCATGGCAGAATGTGGGAAATTATTCCAAAATTATACCAAAACATAAACGTAATAAACTAATCATATGTAATAGATCACAAGAAGACAAACTTATAGAAGATGTCCAACTTCAATGTGTAATTATAGAAAGCATTTTGAACATGAAAATCCAAATTTGTATAAATATAAATCTGGACGGATGCAAGGTTGTTATTAGACAAACCTAATAGTCGTGTTTGTTTTGTAGAGAAATCTTTGATACAATTACTCGTTGAAGTGGTTGCTAGGTGGACAAATTTTCTTTAATAATTGTAAGAGATAGTCATGAGAAATATCAATTGAATGGAGGAGTTTTATAGGGAAATAAACAATAGCAGCATCGTCATTCGAAGGCTATTGGCTATAACCGAAGAATAATTGAGTTTCTAACTGTACAACTCCAGTGAGAAGATAGGCGGCACATAACAGGTGACAAAAGGTGAAGCGCTAGCCAGGAGAATCAATCACATAACATAGAAGGAGTAATGGACTTTTGATTTATTAGGTTTACATGGACAACATTTTCATTTTGTAGTATAATAGATCAAGGGTAAATTTGATATTTTAATTTTTGGAACTCTGGGGACTACCAAAATTCCCTTCTTCTTTTTTTTTTTTGCTTTCTGAAGTAGTTTAATACATGTGAAATTTTATTTTGTAGTGTAATATTTTTTGTGGAATCTTTGTGCACTCCCATAGATTTAATGTAGAGTCAAATAATCAGTCATATGAGATTCCCAAAGAAACATGCCCAAAGAGGTAACACAAAGCCAAATAATCGATCACGCATCCAAAGAAACTTGTTCTGAAAAAAGAAAGGCGGACAAAGTCAAACTACCATGAATGTCAAAGTTAAGACAAGATGTTTTTTTGTGTAAAGGGAGCCTACTAACTAAATAATTTTAAGTCTAATTATAATTGGGAAAAGGAATTGAGAAACCGATTGTAACCCCAAGTTTGATTAGGTGGAGTGAGAGATATAAATATTTGCTTTGTTAATCTTATAAAAGATGTCTCAAGATATTAACACAATTTGATCACACACTATTTTTGGTTTCTATGCCACCTTATCCTCTTCAATTCCTCTCCCACTCTCCTTATCTATATATCTCTCTCTTTATTTCTTTATGTCTCCCTCTCCTTATCTTTTTTTATCTATTTCCAATCACCTCCGTTATTTCTTTTTACCCTTCTATGTTTTCTAGGATTTATGACTATATCTTGTCTACCCTTATATTGTAAGACACCTCTTACTTGACGGGATATCCAACATTTCTAAGGCAGTGACTTGAGTTCCCACACTACTTCCATACAAAAAAGAAAAAGAAAAATCTTAATTCAATTCCCACTCTAATGAACAATATATTAGAAACAATAAATTGACCTCAAAATATTTATACAATGTGACTAATGGACTAATTTTGGTCTCCATGTCACCCTATCTTCTCCCTTCCCTTTCCTATGCTCCTTATCTCTATCTCTCCCTCTCCTTAGCTCTTATAATCTATTTCCAATCACATTCCTTATTTCTTTACCCCTTCTATGGTTTTTACGACTTTATTATGTTGTCTGCCATTATATTGTAAGACACTTTTTACTTGATAGGTTTCTTGTACTTTTGATGTAGCAGTTTGATTTCCACACCACTTCCACATTGGGAAAAAAAAATCATTAATTCCCACTCTAGGAACTAGGTTGGCCCAAGTGGCAATCCAAAAGTGGTGTGAATCAGGTATAAAATGAAAATGAATTTTTTGATTAACAAATTTAAAATAAATCAAGTTAATCAAAAAAATATTAAAGCAATTGTGAATTTATGTGTAATCCCAAGAGAGGGGGGGGGGGGGGGGAGGGTGAATTGGATATTTAAAAAAAAAACGTAGTCTTTAGGTCCTAATTTTGAAAACTTACAGTCACACACGCACAAGTTTGGTGACAACAAGTTCAGTATTACACAACATATAAATTTAATGTGTGACTTTAACCAACACACAAAATTCCTAATTACTCACAAATGTAATAAATATTTAATACGTGCACAACAAATAAATAATTAAATACGTGTGAAAATTAAATGAATTGAGGGAAGAGAAATGCAAACACGATTTTTACGAAATTTAGCCAACCCGGCCTACATCCTCGCCTTGGGTAAGCTACCCAAGGATTCCACTAAACTACTCCTTAACTTGGAACGGAGCTTCCCGTTACAATCCACTGCTTACTAGAGACGTAGCTATCTCTTAATATGTTGCTTACAAGAGGCATAACTTCCTCCTCACGATTCACAAACCGAACCGTTAATACAAATAACAAATAAATATTTCTAAACACTTAAACACTTCTTAATAAGCTAATGAGTACAATCGGCCCTAAACACTCTTATAAGGTATAATATGAACCTCAAGAGATAATAATTTTTGTCAATGATGTATATGAAAAATATGATCTTTATATGAAAGATATGTATATATGAGATGCTTCAAATGTGGAGCCCCAGAAAATGATAATAATAATAATAATAATAATAATAATAATAATAATAATAATAATAATAATAATAATAATAATAAAAGAAAAGGAGGAAAACAGTTTGGTTTAAACCAAACTATCGATGGTTTCGTGGTGACTTAGAAAACTATCGACGATTTTGAGTTACCGCGGCCCAGTAAAAGTAAAATAGTAAAAATTGGTTTGATTAAAAACCAAACCTTTGACGGTTTTAGAAAAACCGTCGATGGTTTTGCCTGAGACAGAAGCATATATCGGACAGCAGCTCATTTTCTTAGGGGAAAATCATACTTTCTCTCTCTCTCTCTCTCTCTCTCTCTCTTCAATTTCTCCCTAATATTTAGCTGAATCAATGATTAGACACCACCATAAGGTCCCGTCTTCGATCCTTAGCACCACTCCAGGGTCAAAGTAAGGGGAATAAATTATGTCAGCTATTTTAGAAATTCAAGTGGTTAAATTATAGTATGTGATTACTGGAATACTGTATATGGTTTTTAAAAAAAATTATGGGTATGAAAATTATGGTTATTTATTTTATGTGTAATTGGGAAAAACCTGGTATTATAAGTTTGAGAAAATCCTAGAAAAAATTATATCTTATTTTTCAGAAAAATCTATATTTTATTAGGGAAATTATTATCTTAAGAATTGTTACTCAGATTGTGTGTCATGAGAAATGACAAAACGATTACGATTAGAATACTTTAAGATGATATACAACAGATTATGATTTTTATATGTAGTTCAGAAAATGCTATATACATGATTTTATACTGATTTCAGAATGATATGGATATGATGAAAATATGACATGGCAGCTTTATACAGTAATATGACACGACATATTTATGCTAAGTTATGAAATGACGGCTTTAAGATGAGTATGATATGCTATGCCAGTTTTATACCAAGAAAGATATGATATGACAGTGAAAACATGATTTATACAAATTTATGAAATGATGATTATGAAATGAGATCATGTTTACAGATATATTGTATAAACTGTACTATATGATATCAGAGCCCTGATGGATTAAGTATATTATAAGCATGGTATCGTAGCTACCTAGCAAGATTGGACAATGTAATTATCCTGTGTGCCGACCTGAGAAGTGTTAAGAAGAGTAGGATGGGTGGATCAGGTTGGGTGTATAGCCGGAAGTGTTGCCACACTATTCAAAAAGTGCTAGTGTTGGAGCCGATTAGCCATGAAGTAGGATACCCACTGTGTGTTGATCCAAGAAGTGTTGAGAAGCGCAGGATGGGCAGACCAAGTTGGGTGGGCAATCGTGCGTAGTTATGTTATGTTTGATTTAGCCAAGTAGGTCAGCCATGGTTAAGTCCAGCCCTCAGGCCGTACAATCCGATCATGTGGGGTTAATTCATAATGTTATGATAGAACCATCAAGAGAAAGAAAAGGAAGTATCTTATGTATATATGTAGTTTTATGAAAACATAATTATCTATTATGTTAAAGTATGTTTGAGTAGAAAGTATGTATCTTGAAATGTATAAGTGTGAGTCATGATTACTATACAGATGCTTTTCAGCTATAGTTTAATTAATAGCTATGTTTAAATATGTAAAACTCATCTGCCACACACTAACAATGATTTATTCTATCTTACTGTGAGGTGTCTCACCCCAATAAATATTTCAACATTTCAGGACCATGAGGGGATCGAGCCTAGAGCTTCAAGACAGGATATAGATAGTATTATTTAAAGTAAGTGCTGGTGAGATCGGTTATGTATATAGTGATATGTTTTATACATCTGGGGGTCGTATTGTAGTATTATTTTTGGAGAGTAACCTATATAATTATGATGACATTAGTACTCTGGTATTGTATCTGGGATATTATATGTATGATTCCATTGCATGGTAGATATATGTGATGAACAGGTCAGCCTGGTACCCACTTAGGGTTTGGGATATTATAACATGGTATCAGAGTTTAATATGTGGATAAAAAAGTAGAATTTTTGGGTCGTTACAGTTTGGTATCAGAGCCTAGGTTGCTAGGTTCCGTAGACTTCAGCGGATAACAATACCAGAGTATAGGAATGGATCTTGATGAGGGTAGGAAATGGGTAGATCAGGATTTTAGTAAGCCATCATTGGAGGATAAAGAGGAATTTGAGGTTTTGTCTCGCAGCCTAGAAATAGGAATTTTGTGCTTGTTTCTATGATTTTCCTGATTCGATGGTTTCAGGAAAGCCATGGTAAACTATCATCGGGTTTTGTTTCTAAGATGTAGGACTGAATTTTAAATTGGGATCATGGATATAAGTTGATTGGTTATATGATGATATTTTATGGTTTCTTAGTTAGATAAGTGCACGGATCATGTTATGATATAGGATTCTAAGGTAGTTTTCCGCCCTAATTTCAAAATGGACCCTAGAGGTAACAATGTGAATGCTGGAGGTAGTGGTGATGTGGGGGCCTACAGTTTGGGTGGCAGTGACTCTGATTAGGTATTGTGTAGTGTGGCTCAACAAGTTATGGAAGAAATAGCACAGAATTCTAAGAAACAAGACTACCCACCAGTTGACCAAGATTGCACGATAAGACAGTTTACTTGTATGAATCCTCCCGATTTCTTAAAGGGAGCCAACCTAGCTATAGCAGAGAATTGGATTCAAGAGATTGAGAAAATACTGACAGTACTGCACTACATTGATGAACAGAGAGTTCTTTATGCCACATTCAAGTTGACAGGTGAGGCCGAGAGGTGGTGGGTAGCTATGAATTTACTAGAGGAGCAAAGACCAATACCAGTTGCCATGACCTGGAGTCAGTTTAAGGAAATATTCTTCGATCGATACTTCCTCGCCGCCACTAAAGAATTTAAGGGGGAGGAGTTTTTGAATTTGACCTAGGCACACTTGACGATTCAGAAGTACGCGGCAAAGTTTGTTAAGCTGTCCCACTTTGCCCCGTACATGGTTCCAAATGAGGCAAAAAAGGCAAGGAAATTTGAGAGAGGGTTGAGATAGGAAATTAATGAGCAAGTGGTAGTTTTACAGGTGCATAATTTTTCAGAACTAGTGGATAAGGCCACCGTAGCAGAGACGAGCAGGCAGAGGAGTGCTGGGGTGCAGAGCCAGAGGAAGAGGCTTATGCCTCCTAGATTTCAGGTAGGTACTATTCGGGGTCTATGGAGGAGAGATAGCAACAGTGGAGATCAGAGACAGGAGGTGAGGGGTCGAGTGTACTCTACTTGCCCTAGATGTAACAAGAAGCATGTTGGGGAATGTCGTACAGGGACGAACAACTGCTCTCAGTGCAGTAGACCTGGACACATGGCACGAGACTATTGTGCGCCACCCAATAATATGTATGCTATTAGACAATTTCAGGGAAACAACCAAGCATCCCGAGGTGGCCAGCAGAGGAATACCAACTAGGCATGGGTTTATGCACTAACACCAAAAGAGGCAGAGACTGCAGATGACATGGTAGTACTATAGTTATATTTTCAGTTAAAGCTGTTTTTTTATTTAATTCAAAAGGAAGGCACTCGTTTATTTCTCCGGAGTATATCAGATTATGTGGCATGGAAACTTAATTATTAGACACTGAATTATCTGTAGCCACACCAATAGGAACAATGGTAAAATGTAGAAAGGTGCTTAAGAATTATGCAGTGGATATTCAGGGAAAGTTATTGCCTACTAATCTTGTAGTGCTTGATATGCATGTGTTTGATGTGATTTTTGGAATGGACTGGCTAACCGTCATTTATGGCAGTATATATTGCTATAAGAAAGAGGTAGTGTTCCGACCTCCTGCGGAGCAGGAGTACAGGTTTGTTGGGACAAGTGCGCACTCCTCACCACAGATATTGTCAGCCATTCAAGTGAGAAAGTTACTGTTGGAGAGATGTCAAGGGTACCTAGCTTATGTGAAGGTAGCCTAAGAGGGAGAACTAAAGTTGGAAAATATCTCGGTAGTGAGGGATTTTCCTGATGTGTTCCCGGAGGATCTACCGGGGTTGCTGCTCGATCGTGAAGTCGAGTTTGCTATCGACCTATCTCCAAAAACAACTTTGATTTCTAAGGTTTCTTATAGAATGGCTCTAGCAGAATTGAAGGGACTAAAGGAACAAATATAGGAATTACCGGACAAGGGGTTTATCAGGCCCAGTGTGTCACCCTAGGGAGTACCAGTGCTTTTTGTTAAAATGAAAGATGGGTCGATTAGGATGTGTATAGATTACAAGGAGATAAAAAAAGTGATAGTTAAGAATAGGTATCCTCTTCCCCGTATTGATGATTTGTTTGACCAGCTTCAAGGGACATATGTTTACTCTAAGATTGATCTTTGATCAAGGTATCATTATGTGAAAATCAAGGCAAAGGATGTTCCAAAAACTGCTTTTCAAACCAAGTATAGCCAGTATGAGTTCTTGGTTATGCCATTAGGACTACGAATGCTCCTGCTGCATTTATGGATCTGATGAACAGGGTTTTCCATAAATACCTAGATCAATTTGTGATAGTATTCATAAATGATATTCTGGTTTATTCAAGGAGTTTTAAGGAGTACGGAAATCATTCGAGGCTAGTATTTTAGTTGCCAAGGGCAAAGAAGCTTTATGTTAAATTCAATAAATTTAAATTTTGGTTAGAGAAAGTCACATTCCTTGGACACGTGATATCCAAGGATGGTGTGCGGTATTTGATTAGGCGAGACCAAGAAATATTCTAGAGATTAGGAGTTTCTTGGGTTTGGTAGGGTACTATCGTTAATTTGTGGAAGGATTTTTGAGACTAACGGGTCCTCTGACACGGTTGACAAGGAAGAATGTAAAGTTTGAGTGGAATGATGATTGTGAGTAGAGCTTCCAAGAATTGAAGTAATGACATGTCACTACACTAGTTTTGACTATTCCATCAGGAGATGATGGATTTGTGATTTACAGTGATGTGTCTCTGAGAGGACTTGGGTGTGTTCTGATGCAAGGTTGTGGCTTATGCTTCTCGGTAACTCAAGGAGTATGAGAAGAACTACCCTACGCAAGATTTGGAGTTGGGTGTGGTGGTTTTTGCATTGAAAATTTGGAGGCACTACTTATATGGTGAAAGATGTGAGATATTCACAGATCACAAAAGCCAAAAGTACTTCTTCACACAGAAGGAGCTGAATATGAGGCATAGGAGATGGCTGGAATTAATAAAAGAGTATGATTGTACCGTCAGTTACCACCTAGGGAAAGCTAATGTGGTAGTCGATGTCTTGAGCTGAAAGTCAGTGAATGCCTCAGTATCAGCAATGGTAATCCAACACTAGATCAGGATGGATCTAGAAAGGCTTGGTGTGGAACTAGTTTGGTAGTTCAGCCTACTTTACTGGAGAGGATTAAGACTGCTCAGATGAAAGATATAGAGCTAGTAAAGATTGTGGATAGAGTGCAGAGCAAGCTGGGCATAGATTTTAGTGTCTTAGATGATGGTCTTTGAGATTCGTACCAGACTATGTGTACCTAGTGATGCTGAAATTAAACAAACTATTTTAAATGAGGCACATCGTTTCCTCTACATAGTGTGTTAGCTTTTTTTGCAATCCTAAGAGGGGCGGTGAATTGGGTATTTAAAAATTCTTTCCTAGGTTAACTGGTCTAACAATAGTATTACACAACCTAGGGTCAGTCTATGCAATCAAAACTAAAACATACACGTGTGGTAATATAAAGTGCGGAAAAGTAAACAACACGCGCGATATGTTATCGAGGTTCGGCCAAAGTGCCTACGTCCCCGCCTTGGCTACACCAGCACAAGGATTCCCCTATGGCTCACTTAACAGGTGGAGAGGCACCGTTTACAACCAGGTCAATTAGCGGGGGCTAACCTAAATCTACACCTTACCAAGATGGTGCACCTAGCTTTCCTAACCGGGTCTAAGCAATCCAGGACTATTCCACAGCGCTAGTCTCCCTCTTTAGGCCCACACCTAGAATACAACAAATGTGTATAAAATTTTGAGTACATGGAAATATGCTTCTTCAAAAGCAGATATGTACACCAGTATAACTCAAATAATAACGCAAGCGCGAATGATATGTAAATATGCTCAGTGCTTCAATGTGTGCTAAACACTCAACCAAGTATGGATAAACAATCAAGATCTAGAGTGTATATCTAAGTAAGATTGGAAACACGGTATTGAATATCACAATATCTGTTTAGGGTTTCAAAAATGCTAGTAAGATGATTCAAACAATCTCAACAATATGTTTTCAATATACTAAGTACAAGGGATGTTTGAATACAAGCTTGAAAATAATTTTTGCACACAAAAATACGAGCTAAGGTAACTTGCAATGACAATGTAAGAATCACAAGCCTCTAAGTCTTCCCACACAAGATTTATCAAATAAAATCAGTGGGAGAACTTTAAGATTTACTTTCAATAATAAAATCAAACAATAAGCGCAACAAATGAGAGTATGAGCAAATGAGAATTAAGCACAAGCACTTTAAGAACACTCACAACACTTGGATAATCAAAGAAATTTGAGTTTTGAAGTGTGTGAGAGTAGTATAGGCTAAAATAGAATTTTGGAATTTGAGAGAATTTGGCTTTAATATTTTTTTTTCTAATCCTTGCAAATCTAAACAAATGAACTTGTATATATAGGCAAGAGGTAGGTTATGACTGTTGGGCACTAAAAGGGTATTATTAGAAAATATTTAAAACAATTTTAAAGTTTTAACCCAATTTTAACCCTTAATTACCTCGGTAAAAATAAACAACTCGAGAGGTTTCGGGTGCCCAGTCCAAGGTTCGAGTGCCCAAACAAACACAACACAAAAAGGTGTTTTTGAGGTTCGGTCTCCCGAAAAGTAGTTCGGTTTTTTGAACTGAGCAATTCCTCAAAAAGACTGCAGTTTGGGTGCCTAGTTTGAAGTTTGGTTGACTGAACTTATAAGTTCAATCACCCGAGCATGATTTGAACATTGAGGTTCAGGCGCCCTGGTTGGTGAAAAGTAACCTGACATAGGTTCGGTCGACCGTGTAAGATGTATACATTTTGGTTCGGTCGACCAAGACAATTTGAACTGCCAGGTTCAGTCGCCCGACCACTCACAAAATTTTTCATTTAAATCCAATTTTGCTTCAGTTAACTCCCCTGATATATTAAGTGATGTTGGGGACTTAGTGCACTATGTGTAGGTACCTAAAGTCCAACTAGGGTCGTTTTGAACATACCTATCTATCGTGCATGATGCAAGTTATTACAAGCCATTGGTGTACGGTCCATAATTAAATTTACATCCCAGAATGAAGAAAAATGAATAAATAATTACAAATACAACACAAATATCTTCATTCTTCTGCTTGATCACCGTATGCCATCATGCTATGTCTTTCAGTTCGAATACACGCGTAAAGGTGAACCTGCATGCAAGCCTCAGTACAAATATTAGTACCAAGAGTATTTGTCATTATCAAAACTGGGTGTGACCTATCAGGTCAACAATCTTCCTCTTTTTGATAATGACAAATACTTTATGCAAAAGTGGGTACAGCCTAGAAAGGCTCCCCATGACTTTATGCATAAATACAATTAAAGATCAATGTACTCAATTTACTTATCATTGTACCCAATTTTGCCTCTTCTCTCCCTTTTGGCAACAACAAAAAGGGTTAAGAAATATAGCATGAAGGCAAAAAAAAAAAAAAATCATCTAGATACAAAAGATATATTGGGAAGATTTTGATAAAAAATTCAGCAGCATGCCGTTTGAAAAGAGAGCATTCCCAAAATAACTTTGTACCTAAGTGACCTGTTATGAGTTTCAACAAGCAATATATAGCAAATTTCGTTCAATTAACTCAAATAGTACATAAGTTAAAGAGCTAATATAATCATGCAGCGCAAAAGACTTGGGACATCAACTGATACCAATTATGAGTTGTTACAACTCTGCCTACTTTCCCCAAGTGATGATTAAGCAAGGATGAAGATTAATTTTCATTTGGCTTTCACTCATCCTTTCAAAAAAAATTTAATATTTAATCTATCATAATAATCTTTTATTTCTGCTTGTGAGCAAAAATATGCATTCCCACAAGATATAAAGCAAGAAAAGATATGTGGGATTGATACCAAATGTTAAAGTTTTCAAATGTATGCATTGATACCAGTTGTTAGTGTATTCCAACAAGATATATAATTATAGTACTGAATACATTTCATTTTCTCAGATCATATATTTTTCAAAGTAAAATGGTTCCCCCTAAGATTGTGCATTTTCTTTGAACTTTAGAAGCACAACCTAAGTTTTAAAGTATTCAGCATTTATAAAAGATTTAGGATATGTGCAATGATTTGGAAAAAATTTCGGGAACATTTTGTCTAAAAATGTGATTTATCCTATAAAACCTGCCAATTTCAAAACATTTAAATATGTATGCACAAGCATCTCCAGATGATTCAAATTAAGATGAGCTAAGTGCAGACATTTTAAAATCCAAAAAACATATTTTTCATGCACATCCATTTTCATTTTAGAAAACATTTCAATATTTTTGGGAAGATGTCTACCAAAAATCCGGCAGCATGCCGTCTGTAAACAGGACATTTCCCAAAATAACCTGCACAAAAAGATTCTCAAACAGACAATATTTTACAAGTTTTGAGCATGCGAGAACCTAAATATACCAGCAGACAATACACAATCACTGCATCCGCCATGCAGGAGGCTTTCATCACAAACATGCATTTCAGTAGTATAATCATGTTAGTATAAAAAAAAAACATGCAAGCCTAAATACCATCAGATATATATAAATATAAGCAAAATCACAATCACCACAAGATAGTATTTGTATGTATCTATGTATGTGTGTGGTGAGACTATATGGCCAAAAAGGCAAAACAAAAAGCTATTTTAATTATTACAGACCAAATGAAAGTGCATGTAAATAAAGCATAAGACAAAACAGATAAAAATGGAATATGGAGCAGCTGATCCCCACAGAGCACCTCTAAGTCTCACCATCATTATGATCTTCGTGCTCTTCACCACTTATATCTATCTAATCCTCCCCAATATCCTCATCATTCATCTCTCTCAAGCGCTCACCAAGGATATGAAAGTTCGCCCGCACGTCGGAATGGAACTCGGTAAACTCGCCATAGAAAGCATCAAGCCCGGCCAAGGAGGAGGACGCCTGCTCTATCATGGAGGTCTTAAACTTCTAAAATGATGCTGTGAGGCCAGTGATGGCTGCCATGATCTCGGCATTTGATGGCACATAGGGTTGCTCCTGTGGAATCTCCTGAGCCCCTAGACCTCTCTCAGGAATAATAGGTAACCACATGTTACCTGCGAGCTCATACCTCATCAATTTCAAAGTGGTGAAGGAGAAGACATTAGTTCTTTTTATCTTCTTTAATACTGCATACGGAGTCCTTGTGACTCTCTCTTTGACAAACAGCTTGGATAGGATGCCTCCATATGGCAGTATGATCCTCTTTCCTACAGTCTTTATAAACGTCCACTTGATAATCAACTTAGGGAGATCCAACTTCTTCCTTCTGAAAAGATACCACATCACGAAGCAATCCAAATATGACACGTGATCCCTAGATCCCGACTTCGGCAATATATTATACGAAATCAGGTGGTGTACCACATTTGCCTCTAAAGTCAGTGACCTATAGCTAGGTGTGTGTGCGAGGTCGACAACAAGATGCGACATCATAAGATTTACGAAAGTGCTCACCATAAAGTCTAGCTCATTAATCCAGGACGAGGTGGAATTAGGACAAATGAAGTCACCTTGCTAGATCTCAAATGTCTCTGCCAGGTGTGCATCGTCGAAATGGATGTCAGTCTCGAACACCCTGGAATAGCAGCCCTGGTTGTCCTGCCTAATGTTGGCATAGAACATCTTGACGAGTATGGGGTAGATCCCCCTAGGCTGGAAACTTATAAATTCATACCATCCCTGGTATCTAAACATGTTTAACACATTATTAAAATATGTCTGCATAAATTCAATGTCCAGTACCTTGCCAAGGATGGGATCCTTGAGGCGGAAAACGTTATCATACTTGATCTGTCTCTTAGGTGTACGGAACCATTGATCAAGCGCAATGCCTGCCGTAGTGTGTCGTTGGTCTCTAGACATGGTGGGAAGAAGTTTTTCTAAAAGGCACTAGGCTGGAAATGAAAATGGAGTGGCTGGAAGTGAGGAAAACCAGAGGAGCTCTCAAGAGTGGAGTGAAAATGAAGCCTTTTTTCGTGGGTGAATATATATAGCGCGATTTGGGTGCCTGAATAGAGCTTCAATCGCCCAAACTATAATAATTACGTAGGGCTCTGAGTCTACTCAGTTGACCGAACATAGGTTCGGTTGGCTGAAGTTCAAACACCTTTTTAGTTTACCAATGCTCAGTAGCCCAAACTCATTTTGAACTGAAGAGTTCGGTAAGCTAAAATGCAGATTCGATTACCTAAAAATATGTTCGGTTACCCGAACTGCGTTCAGTAGCCCAAATGATTATGAACTGTGAAGGTCAGCCGCCCAAGTGATGGTCAATACGCTGGTCAAACTTCAAGTTCGGCCGCTTGAAGTGCCAAAGTACATAAGAGCTCGGTAGCCTGAACTTGGTCAACATTTTTTATTTGACCATTTTCCATATGGAAAGACCCCCTATGATTTAAATATGAGACCTAGGGCTTATGGAGTCTTCCTAACCTACCTTATGGGCATTCGGTTCAAGAGGAGTCGGGTTTGGATTTTACTTTCACTCTCCACACTTGTTTCATTTTAACCCCTTTCCTTTTAAATGCACAATCGAACTTGGTATGTCCCTTCTTTTTACACAATACACAGTAGGTATTGGTATAAGGACCATAGGAGGTACTAGCATAATTTTCAGCTTCTCTCACAAAATACGCCATATACAAATTTTTCTTCTTCCTATTTCTAACTCCGTTGTATCCTATACCTTCCCTATCTAAGGTGTAGAGACCTAGAGAATTATAGAGAATAAATAATAAAAGAAAGGAGAAAAGGGGGGATTCAGTAGGGTCTCGTCAATGAGTGCAGAGTGCTTATTGATGAATTGGCTTATTGGGCTTGTCGATGTGGACGTTGTTGGCTTTACAAGGCTTAAAATCTTGTTATCTTGTTTTGATGCTAACAAACAAGTGGAATTTAACGTATTTGTGTGAGTAATGTTATTTTAGGGCTCATATATAAGAAAGTAAGGTCAAAGTGTTCACAAGAATCAAATGAAGCTTAAAAGAGTCAAAACATGGACTTAAAAATGATATATTAAACCTTGAACAATATGAGGACATGAATGAGTTGTTGAAAGCCAAGGAATACTAAAGTCAAAAGAGCCAAATAAAGGCAAAGTGAGAAAGCTCAAAGAATATGAAAGCTTGAAGAAAAGATGGACTCAATCCATAGACAAAGCATGAAGACTCAAGAACCTAGAATGAGAAAAGTCTTAGAAGTCTTTATGTAAGTACTTTAATGTTTAAATATCGTTTGAAATATTAGGAAGCTCTTAGGTTAACTTCCTGGACCTAGATACCTTTTAAAATACTTGGAAAATATTTTTATAAGGTCAAAAGATATTTCAAAAAGGTTAAAATTATTTTTGGAATGAAAAGCACTAAAAGGAGGTTTTCCCAAATGCTGTCAGTTTTTATACATACGCATTGAGGTGCATTTTTATCTATAAGAAACTCTTTATTTTAAACTGTGTTCAACATAAAAGTTGTAGTATTTTTTCTTAAATTTCTTTTGACACTAAGAACACCTAATTTGGAGTTATACAGAAAAAGTTATGAGCAAAATACTGAAGTGGGGTCGCAGCTATCATCCAACTGAACATTGTTCATGAGTGGAACTTCAGCTGACGGAACAGCAGACAGAGGCACTTGAGATTGAGTGAACTGTGTTTATATTTCAGAAAGTGATAAATCTTGAATGATTTCATCAATCTAATAGTGTTGAAGTGAATTTATATTTGGCAATCAAATTGGTTGTTGGTTTGAGCATTGTGGTTGATTGGCTTGACTAGTTTGATTATTTGTGTGGTTGAAGATTGAATGTTTTATTAGTTGTCTTGTTGATTGTTTAGAAGAAACCAAGTTCTTGTTTGATTGAAAAATAGATAAACAAGTTAAAGATTTGGTTAAATATTAAAAGAAGTTAAGGACTTTAAAAAGAAATTTTTAAAAGCCAATTCACCCCCCCCTCTCGAAAAGCTATTCCTAATTTCAGACGCGTGTCTCATCGATGAGAACTTACCGAGGGTGGTTTAGGGGAGTCTAAATTTCATCGACGAGGATTATGAGTTCGTTGACGTAGTTCCTTCACGAACTCGTCGACGAGGTGACGTATCTCATTGACGAATTCGTGCCTTATAAAAGCACCAACCTTGGGATTTTAGTGAGGAAAATGAATGTAGCTGGTCTCTCTCTCTCTAAAATCTTCCCTCTTCCCTTCTCTCTAGAATTTTGGCTTCGTTAAAGCCTGGATCGATGATCGGAAGGTACCATGCTACTCCTGGGAAGATTCTGTTTAAGTCTGCTGGAGTAGTTCATTGGTTAGGCCAAATTTGGCACCATCACAAAACCAAGGTAAGTAAGAGATTTAAGGGTATTATGAGTTGTTTGGGATATATGAAATTTAGGTAGTATTATACTGAATTTTTTTGTGGGAAATGAGGTGATTAATTTGGTAAAAATGTGATTTTTAGGATTTTGAGTTGAGAACGATGAGAATCGTCAAATTGGGTGTTGTTGTGAGCATCTTAGCAAGGTAGGTAAGGGGAATAAGTTATAACAGTATTTTTATGTAAATTATGGGTTGAAAAATATGGTATATGATATTTTATCTGAAATTTATTTATAATATAAAAATCATATGAAATTTGTGTGGCATATGAATTGTATTGGAAAATGTTTAAACTAGGTTAAATAAATTATCCTGTGGAATATGTGATATTGAAATGTGTTATGATATGAGAATTGAATTGTGAAAAAATGATGAAAGTGAAATATGCAGGAAATGTATTTTTTGAGAAAATGGGGAAATGTGAAATATGTGAATGTGTTTGAGAAACATTGAATATTTGTGAAAAGAGATATTTATATGATAAATGTGGTGAAATGAATCTTGAATTGAGAAAGTATTATTGAAATGATAAATGTGTTGGGAATATTGGTTTTGAAATGTGTATATTGCAATGTAAAATTCTGCAATCTGAATATGAGGAATGTGAACATGTGAAACATGGTGATAAGAAATATGGAAAAAGGGAAATGTGAATATTGCATGTTAATTCTGCAATATGTATTCTAAATTTTGAAAAATGAAATTTGGAATTTCGCACGGGGAATACAGACATGAAATGGATGCAATGCCAATACCATATAATGATTGTTGGTGTAACGCCCCGAACCCTTATCCCGGGTCCGATGCGTTATACCTGATAAAATTCTAATAATCCATAAATCAAAACATACGTAGTGGAAAACATAAACATAATCTCCATACATATAATACCAGAGTTTACTATTTCTACATATAATTCATATTAACCGTTTATCCACCTATATTCAAAAATCCATATACCTCCAAAAACTCAATCCACATACTAGTATTCACAATCATTCCTTTCTCAACAAACTTAAAATGTAAAACATAAACTTAAACTTTATACAACCCAATAGTATTATCAAAATATACCCTTTCTCTTTATAGTCCTCAAAAAATGTTATAAACCCTCGAGCTCTTTAAGCCCGACCTTGAGGATGTCCTGAAAAAGAAATAGTCATATTTGGGTGAGACACATCTCAGTAAGGGAAGAAACAATATATTAAAACAGTGTGTGGCTAACATGAGGTTTATAAATATCATTTAGTAACATTTGCAAATCGTTATCATAAACACTGAAATAATTCTCTGAACCTAATCAATCATATGCAAAAGATTTAACCCATAAGATTACCTGAAGATAGGAGTGATTACCCGCCCATACAAGTAGCATCCCTCTACTCTGATACTTAGGCAACCCCAGGGTCGCTACTAAAGCATACCAGGGCACTCACCTTACTAAGTAAGCCCTCAAGTATTAAATTGATCTCGTACTCACACAGTTCAGCAAAGGTTTACTATCGAAGGCCCCAGAGATAGGGAAATCTACCAGCCCATACAAGTAGATTCCCTCTGCCCTAGTACGTTATGCGACTACTGTTACATCTGAAGTTACTAGCGTACTCGCCTTTCTCAACAAGCCCTCGAGCGAAAAGTGCACCCCACCCTCTTGTAACATGTTCTACTAGCATAAATACTTCTAATATCATAATACATTATTCTTACTGTCATTATTTAATCATTCACATCTATTCATATTCATAGTTTTAACTTTGCATTACATTTCACATTAAGTGACTCTTTCCCATTTTCATCGTTCACATTTTACATTTCATTCCATTGTCATTTCATTCATTCGTACCACAGTTGGTCTTTCATCGTCATCAGTTAATCCACATAAAAATGCACTAGAATCTACTAACACAGTTCCTTTTAGCAGTCATCAATTAGTCCACATAGAAATGACCTAAAATATGCTAACACGGCTTTCAGCTATCATACATTTACATGGTTGCATTAACATACACAAGCAACATAGTTCATATCATATTTTATTCTTAATGCTTTAGTTACTTAGCCTACATCTCATACATATAACGGATATTTGTACAGAACTTACATTTACTCATGTCACACAATTTAGCAGTAAGATTCATACATATTTCTTGTAAAATAAGCCAACCCACATTTAACGTTTATATGCTGAAAATATTTTTCATTCCTTACATAATTTCCCAGAAAATACCTTTCACTTTCATCAGTTTATTTTCACATATACATAACTATATAAATGGTCATAGGCTCAAAAAACATAATTACATGGTTGGCATTTTAATATTCCGTAACAAAACATATACATAATTATAACATAATTTATTATCTTTAATTTCATAAAATCTTGTTTAATATACAATTTCCCCTTACCTAACTTCTGAACTACGCCGGCAGGATCCCCAAACTGATACCCATCGCGTTCACTTGGACCCTAAATCAAAAACCCTGGTTTAGTTAGATATAACCGAAATAACCCATTATTTCAGCAATTACAACTTTTAAACCTCAAATAAGCATTTAAAACCCCCAAAACTAAGAAACCTAGCTCTTACCTTAACTTAGGAGCATTCCCCAAAACACCCAGTTTAAGAAATTGATCCGCTAAATGTGTAGAGAATCCTCCCTAGAACACTGAAACAGCTTCCGTTTAGCAATTCGGGTTGAATTTGGGCTGGATCTGAAGAGATAAGGGAGAGAACCAAATTTTTAGAGAGAGAAATGAAGAAAATTCATTTTCTTCACGTGGAAGCAACCTTGGACCTTTTTATAGACGCTGTTGCCACGTGGATTTGTCGACAAGACACGTGGGTTCGTCGACGAGCCACTGAAGATACTTCGTCGACGAGAAGATACTTTTGTCGACGAAATTCAGAGTTAAGATTTACTCTCTCGGGATTCCTTCATCGACGAGGAACAGAATTCGTCGACGATCTCTAGAAGGAGACTCATCGACGAAGACAGAACATTCGTTGATGAGGCTTGCTATTCCTCCTCTAATTTCTTTCCTTTTCCCTTATTATCCATTAATCCATTTTATTTATTATACTTCCCAATTATTTTATAGTTTTAATTTCTGGGTCATTACAATTGGTATGTGGCAGTGAAACCCTAATGGATGGATATGGAAACCCTAATGTTAGGTTATGATATTGAGAGTACGGTACCATTTCTAGTGGAGCAGTGCAACCACACGGGCTAGTGGAGCGTGTGGCATGACAGTAGGCTGAGTCGTATTGTAGAGTTGTGCCCCTTGAGTCCAAATCAGGGCTTTGGCCGACTAGTCGTATTACAGACATGAGATATGTGATGAAATTTGACTTAACCGGGTCGGCCAGTCGCGGTTAAGTCAGCCTTCAGGCTGCATAACCCTGACCATGGGGGGAAGCATGGCATGGAGAAAAATCCTCAAGGTAGCCATAAGTTATAGACACGGCGGTGTGAGTTACCGAGGATACTCATGTGCTAGAAATGGACATGGAAAAGGGAAAGAATTAGAAATGGAAATGAAAATGAAAAAGGGAAAAAGAAATGAAATGGAAAAATGAATAATGTGAGTTAATAAATAATTAAAACGTGCTAAAACACGCCGCCTAAGGGCTTACTGAGTAAGGTGAGTGCTCTGATAAGTATCAGCTGTAGTTGAACTCGAGTTAATCGGGCTAGACTGCAATGATATCAGGGTGGAGGGAAGCTATATGTATGGGCGGGTAAGTTTCCTTATTCTCAGGAACTTCGCGGGTAAATTTGAGTTATATTGAATGATTTTGGAAATGAAAGTAAAAGCTTTTGAAAACTTCTTTTGTATATCTATACGATAGTAAATGTGGAATGGTATATTTTTCTCAGAAAATACTAGCACCGGTATGTTTATATGTTATGATATAATGAATCTCATATTACCACACACTGTAGATAATTTATTCCATCTAATTGAGATGTGTCTCACCCAATCATTTAAAATTTCAAGAAACTGAGATCGAGCTGGTGATAGAGCTCCTAGATAGAGTGGAGTTGGTACCCTAACTTAAAGGGTGAGTGTATAAACTAGGAATGGATGATTCCCCTAGGATTTTGTTATTTTGGGATGTATGTTGACATATAATCCTTCGGTTAGTTGACACTCTAGTATGTGTATTCGCTGTAGGATGTATATATGTGTATGAAATGACTTCCGCGGTTAAGATTATGTATGTGTGTATGATGTATACCAGGTACCCACTTGCAGGTCAGGTTATGTATTATGGTATCAGTGGTTGACATGGTTGATAGGTGTTGTTTATATGAAAAAAAACATGGTATGAAAAATCAGGGCATCACAATTTGGTGTCAAAGCCTAGGTTTGCTAGGTTCTGCAGACTTTAGTAAATAGCGGAATACAATACTAGAGTGTAGGAATGGATATTGATGAGATATAAGTCAGTTGTTGATAGAGGATGAGATTAAAATTTAGGGTTCTATCTTGCGACCTGGAAGCAAGGGATTACGTGGTTGTTTTTGTGTTTTTCCTAGGGTGACGATTCTAGGAAAACCATGGATACTATCGCTGGGTCTTGTTTTGGGTGGTAGGACTGAAGTCTAAATGGGGACTGAGGATAATAAGACAGATGATTTTAGAAGGATGTTTTATAAGTTATAGTATGATGAATATATTGATTTTGTGATAATTATGGAATTTTGAGATTGATTGTTTCCTTTTCAGGATAGACCCTGGGAATAGTGATATGAATACTGGGGGTGATGGAGTAGGACCTTCCAGTATGGGGGGTAGAGATTCCGACATAGTATTGCGTAGTGTCACTCAGCAGGAAATGACTAAGATGGCTAGAGGTTTAGGGGAGTGGAGCTGCACGATAGAGCAATTCACACAGATGAGACCCCCGTCATTTTCTAGGAGAGTGGACCCACTGGTAGTTGAGAACTGGCTCCAAGACATAGAGGATATGCTAGCAATGTTGCCATGTACAAATGAGCAGAAAGTCTTATTTGCGACGTTTAAGCTGACAGGGGAGGCAAAGCATTGGTGGAGATCAACCTGGTGAAACTTTGCAAATAAGCAGTCATATCGTACATATAAACATAAGCTACAGTTCTAGTGGTTTAGTTTTCTAAAATAACTGATGTAAAAAAATCTCCTTACCTATTTCCTGAAATAGGTCAAATGCTCGAAAACTGACTCTTAACCTTTTTCACGAACTCAAGAATCTGCTCCGTTAGGATTGAAGATCTTAGCTCCCTGATCCTCGTGGTAACCTCCGATCATCAAAACAGGCGATGAATGGCGAAGGATCGAAGAGAGAGGGGGGGGGGAGAGAGAGAGAGAGAGCTCACCAGTTCTAGAGAGAGAGAGAGAGAGAGATAGAGCGATTTTGTGATTACTCTACCACTAAGCAATAAAAAATGATATTTATAGACCCCTTGACTTGGTCAAATTCGTTGACGAATTGGTGCCTTCGTCGACGAGCCACAGAACTCTTCGTCGACGAGCCACAGAACTCTTCGTCGACGAACCCTAGTTTAATATTTTTCCTGTCGGTCTAGATCTCTTCATTGCCGAGGTTCTGAATTTCGGCGACGAACCTTATAAGGGCTTTCGTCGATGAGAACCTTGGTTTCGTTGACGAAACTTGCTAAAATTACCTTTTTACCATTTTCTTATTTATTTCCTTATTTTATGGGTTTGAGTCTCTACAGTTTTGCTACCATATAATACAATTCATATAATGCAACTGTAACATGATCTCATTTTCATAAGTTTGTATAAAATCTAACATGTTCACAATTCTATATAAAATTTGTCATACCATATCTTTGTATAAAATTGTCATTTCATAACTCGACATAAGCTGTCTGAACTCAGCATAAAGTCATCTAAACCGTCATTTCATTACTATATAAAAACTATCATGTTTAATCATACAATAATAATTATTCTCATGTCACATGATTTGACTGATAAATCATAATATAATAACTGACATATTTGACTGAAAAATCATAATATAATAACTGTCTGATTTGATTGTAAAATCATAATATAATAACAGACCGATTTGACTGATAAATCATAATATAATAATTGTCTGATTTGATTGAAAAATCATCATATAATAACGACCAAATTTGACTGATAAATCATAACATAATAATTGCTTGGGAAAAATATATTTTTTTGAAAACAAGGGTATAATTAATTTCAGTTGTTTAATTTAATTCCATTATATTCCAAGAAAACCCGATATACTCAAATCCCTGTAGTTTAATTTAATTCCAAATTATTCCCAAAAATATGGTATAATCAAATCCCTACAATTTAATTTATCTCTAAAATATTCCCAAAAATCTGATATAACCAAATCCCTGCAGTTTAATTTAATTTCAAAAAAATCCTAAAAATTTGATATAACCAAATCCCTACAGTTTAATTTAACTCGAACATATTTTTAAATAAAATCTGAATATAGATATAATTAATTTCACATACTCAACTTAAATTGGGCATATTTTAAATAACACAAATTTAATTAAATTCACGTACTCAAATTTAATCGGGAATATTTTTAAAATAAACTTGACATAATCTATTCTCCCTTACCTTAGCCTTGGAGTGGTGCCTACGACGCCCAAACAACGAATCCACTCCGATTAAAGTATTGAGGAGCGGAGTTAGGACCTGAATATGGTATATATATATATATATATATATATTTTCTAATTAGGCCAAGAAATAACCAAAAATTTTATATCAAATAGAGAGAGAGAGAGAGAGAGAGAGAGAGAGAGATCCGTGGGGGGGGGGGGCTTGAATCCAATTTCAAATGAAATTGGTTCGGGATGCTTATTGAAGCATCCAGAAACTTTTACATATATATATATATATATATATATATATAAATATATATATACATATATATATATAATAGTATTATAATATTATATTATATTATATTATATTATATTATGTTATTTAATTATTATGATCATTTAATTAATTAATTAATTAATCTTAGTTATTAAAATTATTTTATCTTATTTAAAGTGAACATATTCCTACTGAGTACTCACAATAAACGCATACTCAGTTTTGCATTTTGGCCAATTAAACAAGGTCTTTCATTTAGAATGTAACTATCAACTTTAAAGAAAGGAATGCTCAAGCAATACATTAGACTTCACAGTAGGGAATCTTATTAGCAATTCCACGACAACCAAGAATCCAATAATTCTTGGCATATTTGTTAAGTCTAAATCCCCAATACCTTTGTGATCGCTTTTAAAACCTCCCAACACAATACTCCACAAGGAAACCTCAGCAACAATCTTATCCTACAATAAAAACAGAGGTGGGTACCAATCTTGAAAAACTCTTGTATTATCCACGAAGACAATAGGAAACTCATCATCATAGGCGGCACTCAAACTTAATTTATTATTGTCCTATACCAAAATATTATATTCTTGTGTTCACACAAGCCTATAGATCCAAACCTAAGTTAATTAAAATTTAATTCACAACCTAACATGGACGTTTTCATTTATTCTACGCACATGCATCTTTGACTCAACTACTCACTGAAATACATCACCAAAATCTCATTACACTTGCTACATGAGTCCAAACCTCAAATAACTATAAGCTCTGTGCATCCACTTTTCCTGACCCTATTATGAGTGGAAGCCTTATACAATAGGCCATGCCCAACTTAAGTGACCTCTAAAACTTAAACAAAAGTTGTCAAATATTTCCCCAATATAATTGGTTGATCTAAAAAATGACTCTTAGCCAAGACCTTTTTATCGACTTCCAATTCAACTACTGAAACAAAAAGAAATGACGAACCTCCATAATAATTGCTTCATTTCAAAGCTATGGATTTAAAGAAATATGAGAAAACTTACCAAGACTAGTGTATCCTAGACTTCCTTTATGCTACATCACCTCCATAAAAATTTTGGAAACCCCGAATACAAAAACATAACTATAAGACAAGGCAATATCCCTACATACAGTGATACATGATCAATATCCAACAACTTTGATTCTCAATTACCATCCATCAAAACTAATGTATGCCGACCTTCACAGACCTATACTTAGAAGATAAGGAAACTAAATTAAAAGACCCAATTAAATAAAAATATCATCTTCCTAAAAAACTTAAAACTTGCTTCCTAGGCAATAGTATCATAGAATTCTGAAGATTTTCCCCCAATGAAATCACTATAAATAAATAATGGAATATACCGTTAACATTAGGAAGTTAATAATAATCTCTTGATGACAACCTGCATTATTTTTCCACTATAAAAAAGAATTCAACCTCAAACTTTAAAACGCAAAAGATGAATAGCAAAGACCACAACTATTTTTCTCCTTCAACTAACTCAACATGTTGTGGGTTGAACCCCAAATGCAGTAGTGCAATTATTTCAATAGAAACTTCCTCAACTACCTTTTCTCACTGATTGACCTCTTTTTGAATGAACCCTAAAGGAAGGCTTCCCTTCTAACTAGCAATGCTTCTGTATAAAATGGTACCCTTTCAGAACCACTGAATTTTCCACATTGCCTCCAGTGTTCACCAAATCTTAAACAACTGGATATGACCTCCTTCCAACCTCAGTATGTCCGTTTGCAAATTAAGCCACAACTACACACCTCTTCGCCAAACCCACAATCGCCAACTCTTGCAAGAACCTTTACTATTCATTTGTAAACCCAACTCTATAGGCTTACCATTCTAATTTTATTTTGTCCCCATCCAAATCTTTATCTTGCTAACTTTTTGTAATGAGTACTTTGCTTCAATTTTCAAAAGCGAAGACAAACATTCCCAAATCCATCTAACCACCAAATAAGGAAATCTAACTCCATTAGCTACAAATATGGGTTTTCTCCTCCAAGCAAATAGAACACCATATCCATACTTTTCCACTTGCAAAGTGAAGGGTTCTCTTTCAATTTGACACTATTTTGTGGAAGTTTCACTTCCATACTATACATGTGTGTTCGTTTATTTGAATTCTAATTCCATACATTAAAGAAATTTGATGGTTTCCAACAAAAATTTTTCTTAACTTATCAACTTAATATACTAGATTATCTTATTAAACAGATACAAGAATTGTAACTTCCAAATCTGAGATGACAGACCCGACTGATCATGGGACGAGTCTTAAGACACCTTATGCATCGTAGTCTCTTTTACATATTGATATTCCCTTGGGTATTGCATGCATTTCTATGGGCTAGTAATATGATTTCTTATTGCAAGATCTTCTCACAGTCGCCTGAATTAATAATTTCCATATCTTTCTGTGTTTGACCCCATTTAATTTAAATTTATCCCATTATTTTTGCCTCGTTTTCTTTAACCAATTAAAAAAATCCTCACTCTTTGAAATTCTAAATTCATTGGATGTTTGACTCATGGACTGTAAAAGTATCTTCTATTCCTCCTTTGCTCGAACAAAATCTACATTTACTTTTGCGACATTTTTATTGCAGACTAGAATTGAATTTTGACCCTACACTTTCCTTAGGAAGTGATCCAAAGTCCCATGGCTGACTTATGGAAACATGGAAATATTGAATATTTTATTTAAGTACAAAAAGCGCGAGAGAGAATAACATACACCAAAGAACTATAACTTTTCATAAAACCTTAGGATAACCAGTATCCCCAAGAACTTCACCATTAAAGAACCCCTAAGATTTCAAAGAACCTAAATCTAAGGGTAACCACAAATATTCTTTCAGTTGCTCCTAGTTCCATGCACACTAAATCATAAGGAAACCATAGAGAACTAGGAGTATACTCTAATGTGCATGGGTGCACACATTCCAAAAAAAAAAAATACACAAAATTCTATTTCAAATATTCCTGTATTGCAAATGGTAGCTCATTCCTTGCAGTGACTATTTACTCAAGACAAGATCATAGTGCAGTATTCCGGGAGAAAAATGTTAATGGTTTACCGTGACTTTTCTAGAACCGTCGACAATTTTAGAAAAATCATAGAAAACTCTCGATGAATTTCTACTTTCAGCTCCAAGAAAAAACTTCAAAATTCCAATTTACTTGTTGTATTTTACTCCACTATGCATCCTATACCCGATCACTCTTACAACACCTAGCCTACCCATTCCTATCCTTATCCTACTTCATACCTATACTCTGGTAACAATCATCTCTAGAGTCTATAGAACCTATTTCCTAAGCTCTGATACCAATAGTAGTGACCCGTAAAATTTTGTTTAAAATTCACTGATACCATCTATAGGGACCTGAATATTTTATACAGCGGAAGACCTCTAAAATAATTACTAGAGTACTAAATTAACCCAATATAACAATATCATTTCCAATATCACAATTAACATCCCTAAAGTTCTAAACTCATTACAACACAATTAAATTAATAACAATTCTAAATAAAACCTTCTATCTCACCCACGCTTCTACTGCGCTACCCTAATTACTGTTATGCTCCTCATGGTATTTGAAAAATATTAGATAATGATGGGGTGAGACACCTCTCAGTAAGACATAATAGATTATTATCAATGTGTGGCAAATGAGTTTTAACGTAACAAGAAAACATCCATTATTTAAATAACCTTGACCGAGAAATCTTGTAAAATTGTACTCACACCTATATAATTTTAAATACAAATTTTCTACTACTTTAACTTAATAGATAATCTTGTTTTCATAAATCTACATATATATATATATATATATATATATATATATATATACACATACATGCATACATATATACATACATACATAAAAGAAATTTCCTGATGGAACTATCATATATCATCATGTATAATCCCCCATGATTGGGTTGTACGGCTCGAAAGTTGGGCTTAGCCATGACTGCCCTACTAGGTTAAGTCAAAATTGTTATGTCTGCAGTACGATTGTCCACCCAACCTGGTCCGGACCTAGTGGGTAACCTATTCCTACAATACATCACTTTAAGGGTCAATTGACTGCCATCTGCCTACACTTTCCTGATAGTGTGGCTGCACTGCATGTAATACTAGTTACGGTACCGTGCTCTGAATCATAACTAGTCCATCAGGGTTCTGCTACCATATAATACAATTCATATAATAAAACTGTAACATGATCTCATTTTCATAAGTTTGTATAAAATCTGACATGTACAAAATTCTGTATAAAATCAGTCATATCATATCTCTGTATAAAACCATCATTTCATAACTTGGCATAAGCCGTCTGAACTCGGCCCAGGAGTGGTGCCTATGACGTCCAAACGACGAATTCACACTGATTAAAGTGTTGAGGAGCAGAGTTAGGACGCAGATATGATGTTCATTTTTCGATTTGGCTGGGAAATAGCCGAAAATTTTAGAGAGAGAGAGAACCGTGGGGGGGGGGGGGCTTGAATCCAATTGCATATTAAATTTGTTCTAAATATTTACATATATATAGTAATATAATATAATATAATATAATATTATATTATATTAATATATTAATATATTATATTAATTAATTAATTAATTAATTAATTAATTTTCTTTTTGGTCGTTACAATGCCATAAGACCAGTTTGCTAATGGTTTAACCAAGATTCATGAGTAAGGAGGTGACTATAGACTTGAGCTGGACTGAGAGGTTCCATATGTTTAGTAATGGAGGTAACTACCGAGTCATAATCTGTGCCTAAACCAACCAAGAGAAATGTGATAAAATCAAAGGAAGAAAAAGTTTTACCAGCCATAACAAGAGTATCCTGGAGAAGTTTGGCTTGTTGGTAATATTTAGCAATGGAATTTGAACCATTTTTTAGGGTTGTGAGTTGTAGTTGCACTTGCATAATGCGACGTTGGGATTTTGCAGTAAAGAGTTCTTCAAGGATATCCCATATTTCACGAGATCGAAGAGGATGCCCCTAGAACATGTGCAATCAAATTTTTGCATAGGGAGGAAATGAGAACACTCATGATGGTTTGATCCTATTGTTGCCAAAATAAGAAGACATAATTTGGTTGTTGTGAACTTTTCATAAAGCATTTTTGGGGCGCCGCGCGGGGGGGGGGGGGGGGGGGGTGGGGGACAAAGGTCCCATCAACATAGCCGAACAAGTTATGTCCTCTGAGGTAGGGCATGATTTATTCCTTCCACAAAAAAGATAGTTTTCATGGTTTAATTTGACAGTGATGAAGTTTATGGGGGAGGAAAGAGAGACAGTAGAGGTTTGGGGGTGAGGGAATGATCTCTTTAAAGATTTTTGGTTGTTCAGGAGTTTCGGCCATGGGAGAAAAGCTTTATGAGCTTTAGACAGAAATACCTGGAACAATGGACGTGAGTCTTAGCTAGTTCTAATATCATGACGAGCAGAGAAAAAAAAAATAGAGAAAATAAAATAACATTGAGAGGAATTTTATCATTCTCATATATTTCTGTATTTGATACAAACCTGGTATTTATATACATAAAGAAGGAATTTTCATTGTAACAAATTTCAGCATTACAAAGAGAAATGGGACACGTATGCAACAGAAAATTATTCTGGAGCTTGCCGACTATAATAGAAAATATTTGCTGAGCTGTGCTATGAGGTCTAATCCTCTGGTGCTGGTATTGCTAATAAAAAATGACAAAATTAAGGAATTTTTTTTCTATAAATAATAAAAGTACTATACGATGAACTTTCAGACAAGAATAATCTATAAGAAAATTCTCTCCAAATTACAAATAAAAAAATCACATGCATGATAATGTTGCAGAGAAATACATTGGTTTAATGTAAACACAGTGTCAAACCTACAACATGCCACAAACCCCACCAAAAAAGAGATTAATAATAATAATAATAATAATAATAATACTTTGATATTTAAGTGGAATGGTAGAAGGATACTCATTGTCCTTATTGATTAGTTAAGTGTTTAAAAAGCCTTTGACTCCATCCTTCAATAATAATAATAATAATAATAATAATAATAATTGTAGCTTGCTAGCTAGTATAGATCGAAACGCCTCGTGGAATTACAGAAGACAGAATGAGGAAGACTACCAGAATATCCGTCCGGAGATTCCACATTGGAGAAAAGAATTTTGGAAGGAGGACAAAGGTATTGATCCGCATCTGTATAGAATACGCAGAACCAACCCATCCTAAAGGAAGACCAGATGGGAGCTGTGATTATCCTTACATGCGGTGGAGATGTTTGCTTCACAAACACATTCAAATTTCGCCGATAATCATCAATCGCTGTCGCATTAGCCAAAGGCGGAATTTCGCACTTCTCACAATGAAGCGACTCATTCTCTAACTTCAGATCCACACTGAAATGCACGTCGAATCTTGTCAGTGAATTGGGCGGCACGGAACCATAACTCCCTACAACCCGGTCTGCTACGATCCCGGCTTCCATTCGGAAATGCTGCAAATAAAATCCCAGCTCACTCCTCGACCGCAAAAACAGTTGGTAGAACATATTGGGGTTGTGGATGACCACCTCCGCCTCCCATTGCGCTTCATATCTCGTCTTCGACACTCTGTACTGCGACACTTTCAGCGTCTCCATCTCCACAGTTGGCGCCATGGGAGGATAGGTGTAGAGAAGAACGCATCGGGTGGTGAGGTAGAAGAGGACCGCCAGGCCGCACACGCACACCGGCGTCTCCCATGGCGCCGGGGTGGCGTTGTAGATGGGGCCCGCCCGGGGGTGCTGGTTCCCCCCGGACGATCTCGGCGAAGAGGACGACGACGTCGATATTGTTGCCGCCTGATGATCAGAAAGATGATGATGATCATGCGCCACCGCCGGTGGCTGGCAGTAGTCCACCATCACGGCAACCCCATGGCTACCGCCTCCGGATTGATCTTCTGCGGAAGAATTCCTCATATGTATATTAATTAATTAACTGATGGGTCTACCTAGCTAGCTCTCTTGATTAAATTAATTTGCAGTTTAGTTTCATGCATGCCTGCATGCAGCATTCACGCGGATCGATCTACAGGGATAAATTAAGAGGGAGAGGTAGAGAGGGAGATGAGATCGCAGAACCAATCGTATTAATAGATGCATGGCAAAGAATGATTTCGCTGATGGATGAATGGATGATGGAGATTGCGTGGTTTGCATGGCCAGAGAGAAAAACGGATCGAGCCTGCGTTACTGTTGGGGCTACGCGATTATGGCTAGAGTTTTCGTAGATGTTACATGACATGTTATCCCTTCAAACAAACGTAGCTAATATTGTTATCCAGGGGTACGTGTGCGCATGCATGCATGGCGCGCCATCTTCATCTCCACAATATTCACAAATTGCAAGGATGGAATTTTTAACCCCTCCTTTTTTTTATTTTAGCTAGTTTTGTTTTATTGTCGGTATAATGACGGAGTCTTTTCGTCGGTGAATAAAGAATCAAAGATGTTTCTAATTAAGGCTGGGCGCAAGAAGCCCTATGAAATTTTGAGCTTTTTAATCTTTTTCTTGGAATTTTTTCACATAATATGAATGGAGACTTCTATTGAACGCCCAGAAAAATTATGGTAGAGTTTAGACCTTTTAGCTGTAGAAAATAATTTTGGTTTTTTATTTTTAATTTTTCGAAAGATTATAAAAATTTTAGGTTTTTTTTTTTCCAAGATTTATATTAAAAAGATAAAAATAAACAATATGTTTAGTTGTACAAAGTTTTTTTTTTTTAATTTGTAAACTTCAGAATTATTATAAAAAATACATCTTGTTTTTATTTTCTTTTTTTTAAAAAAAATTGTACAAGTTAGTATATGAGAATCGTGGATTTTGAGATTTGAATTTGAATTTTTGTAGATTTTCAAGGAACTCAATCCATAAATCAAACCAAAAAAAATTCAAAATTTGAATTTCACGCAATCATACATAACGTACGTAAGATATCATAGAATGCAAAAAAATAATTTTATTACTTTATTTTTTCTTAAAGTGGACATGGGTGGGCTGCAAAGCTTCTAGTAATTAATAAGAGGTCTTAATTTGATTCCGCATGAAGGTCAATCCTTAGATTTATAAAGAGGGAGCTGTGAGATTGGTCACATACCAAGAGTCCAAAAAAGTTCAGACAGTGCTCTCGTTAATGAACTCATGTTCATGTCGACGAACGAGTGTTGATCACTCGTCAACGAACGTGTTTCTCTCGTCGACAGACTCTTAGCGCAAAACAACGTTTCAGCGAAAATACGAATAGATTAACGTTTAATCTCCATGATCCAACGGCCAGAAATTAATCTGATGGCGAGAACATTATTTAAGCTTTCCCAAAACTCTAAAAACACAAGAAGCAAGAGTTCTAGAGACCTATTTTCATATCTTGTGCTAAGTGTGCCTCTATTCAAAGATTTTGCCAATCTCAGCTTTTCAAAAGGATTTCATCTACATATCTTGCAAGCAATCCTTGGTGATTAAGGTTTGATAAATAAGTGATTGGTTTGTGGTTTCCATATATACATATCTCAAAGATTTTTCATCTCTCACACTCATATATCTGCTATTTTTATTGGGAAGAAAAATCCTTGGTTTATTACTTGAAAATTTTATTTGAGAAAGGATTTTGCTATATTTCCCGATATTCAAGTTTTTCTTTTTATTCAAAGACTTGATATTTTGTTATCGTAAAAACTATTTGATTGAAAATTCTAAGAGCTCCTAAATACATATTCTTGAGGGATATTTTCTGAAAATTATTAAAAAAAGTCTTTGATCTTTGGAGCACATATTATATATCTCGATATACGAAGATCGTATTGTTAATTTAGATCTTTGGAGCAAAATTGATTTACGTATATTCTTACAAAGATCATCAAGTTGGATTAAATCTTTGAAGTTGAATATTTATATTTATATTTATACAAAGATTATAACAAGGATTCATTAACTACATCACATAATCTCATTGAATTTCATGTTTTATCATATGATTATGTACTAGGATTTATCTTGTACTCACTAGTTTGGTTAGAAGCATTTTGAGTTTTGGAGAAATTGAATTCATTATATTGTATTCACAGTTCGGGTTGTGAACCGAGGTTGAGAAAGAAGCTATGCCTCTTGTAAGCAGCAGACTGTTAAGGGAAGCTCCGTCCTAGTTAAAGGAGTAGGGATTAGTAGAATCCTTGAGTGGGTTGCTTAAGGCGAGAATGTAGGACGAGTTGGTTGAACCTCGTAAAATTGTGTTTGCATCTCTCTTACCCTTAACTCCTTTTAATTTCTGCGTAACATTTACTTATGTGAGTATTGTGAATGTTTTGAATATATAGTAGGTTTGCAAAGTAATTGGGTGAAATTTGTTGATTGACAAAATCACTCATTAGATTGATTAATTGAAAAACATTGTGCTAGTTGTAAGTAGCTTAAAAGTTTATAGTTGAAAGTTTTAAAATTTAGAACTTGAAGGATTAATTTTTTAAAATACCCAATTCACCTCCCCTCTTGGGTTAACACCGAAATTTACAAAAGGTGCTGAAATAAATGCCCTATTTTAGAAGGGGACTCCAATAAAATGGAAATTTGAAAAAAATATAGAAGTCTTGAAATTTTGTAAAGAGGATGGAGAAAGTAAGGGAGGTGAACAAGCTCATATTAGAATAGTGAGGAAGGAGATAGATGGGAATGGTGCAAGGGCAGAGGAAATATGAGAGAGAGAGAGAGAGAGAGAGAGAGAGAGAGAGAGAGAGAGAGAGAGAGAGGCTATTTAGCACTAGACTAATTGTATTAATATGTGTATTTGGTTGAAAATCCTTTTATAATAAAAATTACACATATTGATACCCTTTTTAAGTCAAATCTACATCAATTCTACAATTATTACAAATTATAAATTCAGAACATTGATCCTAATAATAAAAACCATTAAACATAAATTCAGAGAGTTCCTAAACATTAAGAATCCTAATAATTATACTTGACTTCTTCCCTCGAATATTCCATTCTTGTAGCAGCCACCACTTCGGATCCTACTCCTCTAATCTCTCTTGGGTGGCTTCTTGTAATTTCTCGAGCGGTTAGGCACTAACTGATTTGTCCTCATTATATATCTATCATGAGGCCAATGATTGGCTTCTTGTCAATATATTCTAAGGAAGTGTACAAAGATTGTACAAACAATGTCCCCATATGGTATCTCCATTTAGTTGTATTTAATGCTTATAAAAATACTTATTATTATTATTATTATTATTATTATTATTATTATTATTATTCTTATTTACTCTTCCGCCATGTAGTATGCAATATTAGCTTTGCTATCTTCCTAGCCTGAGTGGTTTCCTAATTGATAAGCTATAAATGATGCTCCCCCCCCCCCCCCCCACACCCCAAGTATGTAACGGTGGAACATACCAATCAAGGATTAAGAAAAAGAGTTGGTCATCCTATACCAAATTTAGGTCAAAGAGTGATTCTTGCCCGAGTCAATAGTTTTGCCATTGAATGTATCCTTATTTACATTAGATCTTACTTCATCTCAACCTCAATATTGACCAAGTTTACATAATTGGCCTGCTTGAGACCCTAGCGATCATTGAGATAGTTTTCGTTTCCAAGATCATTAAAATTTTCATCAACTCTATTGGATTCAGTAGGATCAATCAAAATCCTTCTCCTTAGTGTAATTAGCAATTAAAGAGTCCCCATAATTTTTATCCTTTACATTATTGACCATAATTTTGAAGTCCTCATTTGTGTTGTGTGTGTATATGTCCGTCAAATTAATTATAATTGTCTAATCATGCTAGATATTCTTGTAAAACAAATCCATGAGCTCATGGAACACTAGTGCTGCGTTTGAGAATACAAAATTTAAGCATTACATCTATAACTAGTTGTAGTATAAAAAGGTTCAACTCCATGCACCTGGCCAAATGCAGCATTGGAGAAAGCATATGATAGGATACCTAAGCCAGTTCTATGGTGAGTTTTAGAAAGAAAAAAAAAAATGGTGTATATAGTAGGTATACTAATGTCATTAAGGACTATATATGAAGAAGTTAGAGAACTTCCAATCACCATAGGTGTACATCAAGGATCTGCTTTGAGCTCTTATCTTTTTATTTTAGTGATGGACCAACTAATACTAACAGTATTTGTTAATTTAGGTGTAATCCCAAGAGAGGGGTGAATTGGGTATTTAAAAATTATTTAAGATTATTTTATCACTTAATCCTTAATTTAATATTTAACAAAATAATCACAAGTTAGGGAATACTTAGATTTCAATTTATTACACTAACTAATAAAATTAATTAAAATTAATATCTTAATAAGCTTAGTGATACCCAATTAATTTTTAAGTGCATGCAATATTTAGCAACATACGTACATATAAGATTGATAGTTAAACGCAAGCAGAAATTAAAAGGAGATGAGGGAAGAGAGATGCAAACACAAATTTTTATGAGGTTCGGCCTACCCCAGCCTACGTCCTCGCCTTGAGCAACCCACTCAAGGATTCTACTAATCCACTCCTTTAACTAGGATGGAACTTCCCTTTACAGTCCGTTGCTTACAAGAGGCATAGCTTCCTCCTCACCCCGGTTCACAACCCGAATCGTCAATACAATATAAAAATTAAGATTCTTGAAAACTCAGATGCTTCTCACAAGCTAATGAGTACAATAAAATCTTAATACATAATCAGATGATATAACTTGAAGTTCAGTTGAGTGTATGTAATATGTTCAATGAAATCTTTTGCAATAAACGATGAATGATCATTGTATAAAAATATGTATGACAGATATGTTCCAAAGATCTAATCAAATATTTGATCTTTATAAAAATATTTGAACGACAAGTTTGCTTCAAAGATCTAATCAAATATTTAATCTTTATAAAAATATTTGAACAACAAATTTGCTTCAAAGATTTAAATCAAATATGTTTTGCAATAATAAAGCTGAAATGAAATCTTTGAATAAAGAATAGAAAAATGAATGCTTTCAAAGATTTAAGCTTTAACAAACCCTTTAAAAATTCTTCAAGTAATATATATTATGAACTCAAGCTTTTGCTCTCAAGAAATATTTAACAATAGAATAGTGAGAGTATAAACGCTTTGAGAATAAAGATTGAATATCAAGATACGATACTATGTTTACCAAACCTCAAAGACACGACTTTTCTTGCAAAAATATGAGTGAATGCCCTTTGATCGTGAGAGTAATCTATGCCCAAAAATATGAATGTAATAGCGTGTAGGCAAGAGGTTCAAATGTTGCTAAAGTACTTTTCTTCTTTATTCTCGTGTTCTCCTTGTTGTTCTTCTTTGTAAAACTAGGGTTTTAGGTTATAATAAATAAGCATGGTTGGCAGATGGGCGCATCTTGACCGTTGAATCAATCAAGACATATTTTAGTTAAGAAAATTCTGCCCGTTACACGCTGGAGCGTCAGTCTACCCAACAGACTCGTCGATGAGTGCACACGTTCGTTGATGAGTGTTCAACACTCATTCGTCGACGAGAACATGGGTTCGTCGACAGGTGGACTGTCGAATATTTTTTACCTCTAGATATTTTCTCATCGACGAGAGCATAGCATTCAGCGACGAGTGGCCTTCAGTCATTCATCGAAAAGACTAGGGTAATCGTCGATGAGCTGCCTGTTGTTCAACCCAATCCAACCTAGGTTAATGCATATGAATATGTCATGAAAAACATTCATCCTAAGGTCAATATATATGTCATTTGAGCTTCTAGCTATATCATATGAGATATGTAAATACAAGCAATACTAAATACCCATTACAAATTAAAACTTGAAGCTTCTTCATCATTTTGTTCTTCTAATTCCATGGAGTGTGCCAAGTTGTATATGCTTTAAGTTCCTTAAGACTTCCATGACATCCTTACCTTCCATGCATGCTAAGTAATGATCATGTTCACAATCTCAATGCACAGGTAAGATACCAGGTGATTTGTCATTATCAAAACAGGTTTGGACTCATAGAGTCAACAATCTCTCCCTTTTTTGACGATGACAAATACACGAGCAAAAATGAGTTAAGTCTAATAGTATGGCAATGTAATCCCAAAAAAAAAAAAAAAAATTCTCTAATAAAAATTTTGCTCTAACAAATATTCTCTCCCCTTTTTGACATCAATCAAAAAGGTATACAAAAATATACAAAGTTAAATATTTCTCTCCTTTGTTAAAAAAAAATTATCTCTTCCCCTGTGTTAAACAATTTATCTCTCCTCCTTACTAAAGATATAGCTGTTTTGTGAAATAAAATTTCATGTGAAACATACAACAACATTTCAATCAACATGTAAATGGGCATGCAAGCAATTCAGCTCATTAAAGTCTAAAGATCATGCATGGATCAACATGTATCATATATCCAATAGCCACTACTGAATTTTGATCTAAGTTGCTCCCCCTCAGTTAAGTATTATAATGTATTTCTAGTCAATGTCTCTACTGTGCATCAAGCCTAATTCACGTCTAATGTGGATAAACCTATCCTCCGTAGGAGGTTTCGTGAATATATCTACCCATTGTTCATCTGTGCACACAAACTCAAGTGCCACATCCCCTTTTTGCACATGGTCACATAGAAAATGATGTCTAATTTCTATATGCTTAGTTCGTGAATGTGATATGGGATTCTTTGAAATGTTTATTGCACTCGTATTGTCACACTTTATAGGAACAGATTCATAGTGCAATTCATAGTCTATTAATTGTTGTTTCATGTAAAGCGTTTCAGTACAACAACTTCCAGCAGCTATGTATTCTGCCTCAACTGTGGACAATGCTACTGAATTCTGTTTCTTGGAAAACCAAGAAATTAAGGAGGTCTTAAAAAGTGAAGTCCTACTCGTGCTATTTCTATCTACTTTATTACTGGCAAAGTCAGCATCAGAATAATTGACAATCTCAAGAGAAGTGTACTTAGAATACAATAATACAAGTTCAATAGTTCCAATAAGCTATCTAAGTATTCTTTTAACTGCTAATAAATGTGTCTTTTTAGGTGCAACCTGAAACTTGTGCACATGCATACACTAAAGATAATATCAGGCTTGCTAGCAGTCAGATATAACAGGCTACCAATCATTCCATGGTAAAGCTTAACATCCACTGGTATACCTTGCTCATCAATATCTAATTTGGTTGAAGAACTCATAGGTGTTCCTAATATTTTACCGTCTTCCATGTTAAAATTTTTTAGCAAATCTCTAATGTATTTTGATTGGTTTATAAAAATTCCATGTTTTGCCTATTTGATCTGAAGTCCTAGAAAGAAGTTAAATTCACCCATCATGCTCATTTTAAACTCACAACTCTTCATTTGTTACTCCAAAAATGATATCATCTACTTATATTGGTACTAGGAGTAAGTTATCATTTTTAGTTTTTATGAAAAGTGTTTTGTCAATCTTTCCTCTAGTAAACCCATTATCTAGAAGAAAATCACTAAGCCTTTCATACCATACTCTAGGAGCTTGCTTCAATCCATACAAGGTTTTAGTCAATTTATAAACATGATTTGGAAATTTGTGGATTTAAAATCCTACGGGTTGTTCAACATAAACTTCCTCAATAATATAGCCATTTAAGAATGCACTCTTAACATCCATTTGATATAATTTGAAATTCTTTAAAGCAACATATGTCAATAACATCCGAATAGCTTCCATTCTAGCTATAGGAGCATATGTTTCCTCAAAATCTATGCCTTCCTCCTGGTTGTATCCTTGAGCTACTAGTCTAGTTTTGTTTCTAACTACTATTCCATTTTCATCTTTATTGTTCTTATATATCCATTTTGTTACAATGACCGTATGATTATTAGGTCTAGGAACTAATTTCCAGACTTTATTTCTCTCAAATTGATTTAATTCCTCTTGCATAGATATCACCCATGATTCATCCTCAATTGCCTCACTCACATTCTTAGGTTCTTCTTGTGATAAGAATGTAAAATGGCTGATCATATTTCTAAGTGAAGATCGTGTAGTTACTCCACGTGATTGTTCACCTATGATTTGATCAATGGGGTGATTCCTTACATATTTCCATTCCCTAGGTAGCTCGTTAACCTCTCTTTATACTTGATTATCTTTAAAAGATGTTTCCTTAGCTTCATTACTCTTATCTAAATTATTTTCAATAGATAGTTTTTCTAATCCCTTACTTATCTCAATTTCATCCTCATCAGTCTTTTTGGAGAAGGGATTGGACTCATCAAACACTACATGAATGGATTCAACAATAGTCAACATTCTTTTGTTATATACCTTGTAGGCTTTACTATCTAATGCATAACCTAGAAAGATACCATCATCTGATTTGGAATCAAATTTTCCTAGGTGTTCATTATCTCTATGAACAAAACATTTGCAGCTAAAGACATGAAAATATGAAATATTTGGTCTATGGCCATTCCATAATTCGTAGGGAGTTTTATTTAGAGTGGGTCTAATCAGAACTCTATTTAATACATAGCAGGCGGTGTTCACTGCCTCAGCCCAAAAATACTTAGATAATTTATGTTCGTTAAGCATAGTTCTAGACATTTCTTGTAAAGATCTATTCTTTCGCTCAACTACCTCGTTTTGTTGTGGAGTCCTAGGTGCTGAGAAGTTATGAGATATACCCTCTATGTCACAATAGTTCTCTATACCCTCATTTTAAAATTATGTTCCCCTATCACTTCTAATGTGTGTTATTTTGTATCCCTCTTTATTTTGGATTTTTCTGCAAAATCCAGTAAATTGTTCAAAAGTTTCATCTTTATGTGTAAGAAATAGTACCCATGTGAACCTAGAATAGTCGTCAACAATGACGAAAGCATGTAATTTACTACCTAGACTTTGAATTGGATTCAGACGAAATAGATCTAAGTGCAACATTTGAAGTGGCCTAGTGGTGGAGATAACTTTCTTCTTCTTAAAGCTAGATTTTACTTGTTTTCCTAGTTGGCATGCATCACATATTTTATCTTTTGCAAATTTTGTCTTAGGTAATCCATTAACTAATTCTCCTTTAACTAGTTTAGATAATAAGTCCATATTTGCATGTCTTAATCTCCTATGCCAGAGCTGTAATGACCCGAATAATAATGGTATTTAAATAATAAATAGGAAGGGAAATGGAAACAGAAATAGAAACAGAAGGAGGCAGCAGACTTCGTCAACGAACGCTTCACATTCGTCGACGACATTGCACTTTGGGAGTAATGACTCGTTGACGAATACAGGGGATTCTTCGACGAGGATAACATGGGGTCTCGTCGACAAGGGTAAGCTTCGTCGATGAGAAGATACCGAGAGGGGTTTTTGGGCAACTCTGAATTTCGTCGACGAAGGGGAGAGTTTGTCGACGAGGAGCTTTCTTGACCTCCTCGCATCGACGAGGTGATGTGGCTCGTCGACGAGGAGCCTTCTTGACCTAGTCAATAAGGTGATGTGGCTTGTCGACGAAGGTCAGTGTATAAATAGCCCAAACTTCATTTTTTAAGCATAATTTTCGGTGTAGAACCCTTTCTCTCTCCTCTCTTCAGTTCTCCACCCTTCTCTCTTCGATTTGGGGCTGAATTTCTGCCGGTTAGAGGATCTGAAGCCACCACGATGCTCCTAGAGAAGTTCTCTACATATCTGCTGGAGCGGATCATCGGTGGAACTCCGTTGAAATTCATCCCTGAGTTAAGATAAGATTTTTTATTCAAAATTTGGTCTTTCCACAGTTGAAGGAAATGATGTACTCGAATAAATACTGAAGTTTAGTTCTGGGAATTATCATTTTCAAGGTACTGCTTAGGGTTTCCTACGGGTGTAAGACCAGTATTATAGAGGGGCTTTTCAGTTGCCAAGTAAGGGGATAAATTAAAATAGTTATTTTCAATTAAAATTACTATTATTTAATAGTAGAATAATTTTCAGAAAGCATGTGATTATATATGAGTATATTTGAGAAAATGTAAATTTGGGAAAATACTGCAATTGTACAGGAAATGTGATTTCAAAACGAAATATATGATTTCATTCAATTCGTGTGGCGTGAATATTATTATTATTATTATTATTATTATTATTATTATTATTATTATTATATATTATACCATGTCAAGTTAAATTTGCAAAATAAGCATGTTTACAAATATTTTTGGGAATAACATGATAAACACAGTAAATTATGATTTCAGAATAAATGATATGTTTAACGCAAGGCCGTAATTGATGTTTGGCGCAAGGCCATATTTACTCATGTTATTCGGTGCAAGGCCATATTTATTCATGTTTTCGGCGCAAGGCCGTATTTATTCATGTTTTCGGTGTGAGGCCGTAATTATTATGTTAATGTAAGATTCATAAAATACTATTATTTGATTTACGATAAACAGTATATGTTTATGTACTATATGTTATCAGAACTCGGATGTTAGTTTAGTTCAATTTCAGGAGCTTGGTACCGTAACTTATAGATCAAATATCTATGATCAGATTGGTGCTAACCACCCCATGAGGGGGTGGGAGATGGTTAGTCGATGTGGCTTTCAATGTAGAGTGTAGACGTCCACCTAACTGTCCAGACCAGGGTGTGGCGGGTCCATCGTACTTACAGACATTTTTGACTCAGCAGTGGTTGGCCAGCCATTTTCAAGTCTCACCTTCAAGGTGCACAACCCGTTATGGGGGGTAATACATGACATCAACTAGCTATTCATCCTGGGTAGTTTTTAGTATTATTGATTATATCAGATAATACATGATTAGTATGATTTCTTGGAAGTATGAAATTATATGTTTGTCTAACCATATTACAATTTATGTTTTATGCAATGTGAAATGTACAATATATGTATTACAGCATAAATATTCATGTTGCCACACAACTGATTTTAATTTATCTACCCTTACTGAGAGGTGTCTCACCCCAAGTTTAAATTATTTCAGGAAACCTGGACATACCGGCGGGTCAGGGCCGCCGCTGAGTGAGTTGAACTTCCCTGCTAGAAGGGTAAGTTCTGGTCTAGGATCAGAAGATTTTTTGTTATAAGATCCTAGGTTTATTTTGATATTTTGGAGATTGTATATATAAATACAGTATCTTTGGGAATATAGTAGACTCTGGTATTATGAATTATTGGTTGATGACTGTGATTTACATTTACTGCTCCCTAGGTTCCTTTGTGTATGACAGGTGTTCCCACTACCTACGGGTTCGAGTTGACTATTTTATTTATTATGTTTTATTATATATTAGGATAAGCAGAACGTTACAAGAGCCAACTAGCTTCATTTATAGACGCATGATTATCAAAGCTAGTGGTGTAGACATTTTCATGACGATCAGCAGTAAACAATATTTTGTTTTCAGATTTATTCTCTACAGTGCATTTGTCATGTTCAAAGGAAACCCTATAACCTTTATCTCATAATTGACTTACACTTAATAGGTTATGTTTTAAACCATCTACTAATTACACATTATCAATAACAAGGGAAGGTTCCTTTCCAACCTTACCTACTCCAATGATTCTACCTTTTGCATTGTCACTGAAGGTGACAAATCCTCCATCCTTAGTGTGATGGATGCAAATTTTGCTTTATCTCTGGTCATATGTCTAGAACATCCACTATCCATATACCATCTATCCTTTGAAGAGAATGATCTCAAGCACACCTGCAACGCACATTCAATTGACTAATTTTGGTACCCATATTTTCTTGAGTCCATGGGGGTTAGTGTTAGACTCTCCTTTGACTTTATGGACTTTCTTAATTTTAACATCTTTGTTCTTGAAAGGACAGTCAAATTTTATGTGACCTAACCTCTTACATTTAAAACATGTAGTATGTTTATACAAATCTTTAGTTGGAACATAAGATTTCGACTCTTTCACAAAGTATCCCATGAAAAGATGTTTCTGTTTGAGGTGTTCCTTTCCATAAAAAACAAGACCTTCCTTATCTAGATAATTTCTTTGAGCTCCAAGAAGTCTTTCAAAATTATTTTGACCCTCTGTGAATTTATAAATAATTTTAGATTTATCTTCCAAATTTCTTTCTAACTCCTCAATTTTCAAATCCTTGTCTTTTATTAAAGATGCATGAGATTCATTTTGTCTTTCCAACAACTTTGAAATTTCCTTTAATTTTAATTCCAAAACAAAATTTTTCTTAGTCATTTTATCAAGCATTTTAAGAGTATACATATATTCCTATTGCAATTCATCATATGAAATCATGTCATCATCATTATTAGAATCACTAGAATATTATGATAAAGCTGAACAAAAAGATTGTACCTCGTGATCTTCGTGAGTCATCAGATACAAATTTGCAATCTGGTCGTCACTAGATTCAGAGTCTGAATGGCTAGTACTATGTGTGTCCTAGCCGACTTTTAGTGCCTTCTTATTCTTTTTGGCCATTTTCTTTAGCTGAGGACAATTTGGCTTGATGTGTCCAACTACTCTGCAGTTATAGCATGTAGGAAGATCATCCTTTTGCTTCCTTCTACTTGACTCTCTTTTTTCTATTTTTGAGTTCTAGAATTTTCTGGTATACTTCCTGTTCTTTTTTAGGAACTTTCCAAACTTCTTAGTTAGAAGATTCAAATTATCTTCTAATTTTGAACAGCTTTCTTCACTAGAATTGCTAAATGATGCTTTGAGGGCAGTTACTTTCTTAGTTTTATTTTGCTCACTCAGTCTTTCATTTATTGTCAGCTCGTATGTGATGAGTGACCCAATCAACTCATCTAGTGTCATTGCTTTTAGGTTTCTTCCTTCTGCTATGGCTGTAGCCTTTGCCTCCCAGACTGGTGGTAATCCCCTAAGAATTTTCCTAATCATTTCATAAGTGGGGTAAGTTTTACCAATAGCATGTAATAAATTCATGATGTGAGTGAACCTGGTGTACATGCATTGGATTGATTCACTAGAAGACATTGTAAAGGCTTCTTATTCACTAGTTAGCATGTATATTCTACTGTCTTTTACATCTTTAGTGCCTTCATATGTGACTTCTAATTTATCCTGTATTTCTTTAGCAGTTGTACTGCCATGACTGTAACGTCCCTCAATTTCTTAAAATAAAATATCACATAATAAATAAAATGGTCAACCCGAACCCGTGGGTAGCGGGGACACCTATCAAACACAGCGGAAAACCTAGCAGCAGTAAACATAAAATCTCAAACATCCAATCATAAAACATAATACTAGAGCATTCTATACATCCTCACATACATCCAAATATCTCTAGGGTCAAACACAAAATAACTCTGACCCTTTTACAAAATCTTACCCTTCTCACAGGGTAATCTCACTAGCTCAACGGTGGCCCTGACCCGCCAGTCTCTCAGGAGCTCCTGAAAAAAAAATTAATTAAGTTTGGGGGTGAGACACTTCTTAATAAGGGAAAATAAACTAAATACAGCTGTGTGGCAACATGAATATTTAATGCATTTGTACGTATACAATACATTTCATAATTCTATAAACATAATCATATCGTACTGGGTAAACATATATTTTCACATCTGTTAATAAATCATATCATACATAAAATCATTTGTTATAACTGTAGTACTGAAAACAAACCCAGGATGACTAGTTAGCTGGTGTCATGTATTACCCCCCATGACGGGTTGTGCAGCCCGAAGGCGGGACCCGACAATGGCTGGCCGACCACTGCCGAATCAAATATGTCTATAAGTACGATGAGCCCGCCACACCCTAATCCGGACCGCCAGGTGGACGTCCACACTCTACTGAAAGCCACATCAACTATCCATATCCCATCCCCTCGTGGGACGGTAGCACTAATAAGGCCTCGTGCCAAAATGAACCAATAGCTACGGTACCGAGCTCCTGGTCTGAACTAAACTAACATCCTGGTTGTGAAAACATATAATACATGATCACACGTAACATCATTACGGCCTCGTGCCGAAAACGTAGTAAATATGGCCTCGCGCCAATAATATAAATACGGCCTCGTGCCGATAGCATAAATATGGTCTCGTGCCGATAACATAAATACATGGCCTCGTGCCGATAACATAAATATATGGCCTCACGCCAAAAACATAGATACGGTCTCATGCCGATAACATAAATATATGGCCTCACACCAAAATCGTTTCAGGTATATATATATTGAAAATACATCATTTATTACATAATCGTCAAAACCATCACAACATAACTCATATTTTCATAATACCTGAAATCATGCTTGGTTCGTAAAATCTTTCACATCATAATACATTTCACATAAAATAATATTCATGCCACACATATGCTGTTAAAAGTCATACTTCATATTCTAAAATCGTGAATTCCTTACATCTCATACATACATATACATTTTAATCATCATAGCAGTATTTTCCCAATCGTACATTTCATTTGTAATACACAATATAACATATGCTTTTCTGAAATAAATTTACTCATAATCAATAATAATTTGTATGGAAAAATTACTGCTTTAGTTTATTCCCTTACCTGCCTACTGAGAAATTCCTTAGGACCCAAAATTTCACGCCTTTGGCGCCCGAAATTTAATTCCTGCAATTTACATTTTTCCCTTGATTAATTAATCTATTTCTTCAAAATAATACTCATCTAGCCTTCCTTAGGCTTCATATACCTCAAATTAACATTTAAACTATTATTTAACGTCCCCACTTAATTTTCCAAGTTTTGCCTGCGGGTCCCAAAATTAGACCCGCGGCGCTCACCTAGGCCATAAATTCCAGAAATCCTACTTCAGTCCCAAATGCTTAATATTTTAGCATTTCTAAATTAATGCTAATTAATTAAAAATAAGCCCCTTAATAATCACCGCACCCCAAATTTGAAGTTTTGGCCCAACACCCCCACGAGAATTTCGTCCCACTAGACTTGTAGAGAATCATCTCTAGATTCTCGTGGTGGTGTCCGTTCGTCAATTGGGCTTATATTTTGCAAGAAATTAAAGAAAAAGGGAAAAATGGCTTACCCCAGGGAATACGCTTACGCCACTCCTACCACCGATCCGCTCCGGTAGAAATGACGGCAGCGGCGAAAGGAGTTCAGTGGTATCTTCGGATTTTCGATCGGGCGAAAATCCGTCACGAAATCGAGGAGAGAGGGAGAGAGAATGAGAGGAGAGAGAGAGTGTTCAGAGGCCGCAGGAGCAAGAGGAGAAAAGAAAAGAATGAGAAGAAGAAGAAGAAAAGCTGGGGGCCCTTTCAATTTAAAACATCCTTCCTGAAGGATTCAGATCCTTCAGGAAGGTATATAATTATAATAATAATAATAATAATATATTTAATTAATATTAATAATAATATATTTTATTAAAAAAAATTAAAAATAAATTTTAATTAATTTTTTTTTCTTTTAAATCCAATGAATTAATTAGTTAATTAATTAAAAATTTATTTAAATAATTTTTTTTTATTTTTTTTATTTTTTGGAAATCAATTCACTAATTTTTTTTTTATATCTCTATTTTTGGGATTTTTACATTCTCCCCTCCTTATAAAAATTTCGTCCTCGAAATTTGCCATTCCCCTATTTTTCTTCCTTAACGAAACACTTCCAATTTTTATTGATTACCCTCACTTATGGCAGAGGAATACCGTGGTTACAACGAGGGCTCTGAGAGATTACAACTATTCAAAATTCTCTCAAAACCATTCACGTTTCAAAACTAAAAACTCTATCTATCTTACGTTACAGTATACAAATAAAAACTACAACAATATTCCATTCACTTGACTGACTCAACTCTAACTCCACTGAATAAGTGCGGATATCTCTGGTGCATCTGATCCTCTAGTTCCCAAGAAGCCTCCTCAATGGCATGGTTGCGCCACAGAACTTTTACTAGTGGAATCTTCTTCGTTCGTAACTCCTGTTCCTTCCAGTCAAGAATCTGCACTGGCACTTCCTCATAAGCTAACGTATCGCCCAACTCCAATGCTTCATATCTAATCACATGGGAGGGGTCTGGGACGTATTTTCTCAGCATAGAAACGTGGAATACATCATGGATCCTAGATAGGACAGTGGTAATGCCAAACGATAGGCAATTGGACCCACTCTCTCAAGAATCTCGAATGGTCCAATATACCTAGGGCTCAGCTTACCCTTCCTCCTGAACCTCATAACACCCTTCAGCGGTGCCACCTTCAGGAACACATGATCTCCTATGTCAAACTCCAATTCTCGCCGACGAGTATCAGCATAACTCTTCTGCCGGCTCTGCGCTGTCCTGATCCTGTCTCTGATGAGTCTGACTTTATCCTGAGTCTGCTGTATCAGCTCTGGCCCCAATATCTGTCTCTCTCCAACCTCATCCCAGTACAACGGGGATCGGCACCTCCTGCCATACAGTGCCTCAAACGGTGCCATCCCAATGCTGGCCTGGTAGCTATTGTTATACGCAAACTCAACCAGTGGCAAATACTGCATCCAATGACCTCCAAAGTCCAGCACACAAGCTCGCAGCATATCCTCCAAAATCTGTATCGTCCTCTCTGTCTGTCCATCTGTCTGAGGATGAAAAGTTGTGCTGAACGACAACTGAGAACCCATGGCCCCTTGCAGACTCTTCCAAAAACAAGATGTAAACCGTGGGTCTCTATCTGAAACTATGGACACTAGGATGCCGTGGAGTCTAACTATCTCCTGGATGTATAACTCAGCCAATCTGTCCATGGAGTAGCTAACTCTGATCGGCAAAAAGTGGGCAGTCTTCGTCAATCGATCCACCACTACCCAAATAGCGTCCTATCCATGCAATGCTGGCGGCAATCCTGAGACGAAATCCATCGCTATATGCTCCCACTTCCACTCAGGAATGTGGAGTGGCTGCAACCATCCCGCCAGTCTCTGATGCTCAGCCTTCACTTGCTGGCACGTCAAACACTGACCCACAAACTGAGCTATCTCCCTCTTCATGTTGCTCCACCAGAAGGACTCTCGGAGATCCCTGTGCATTTTAGTGCTACCCGGATGTATAGTATATAGGGATCGATGTGCTTCCTCCAGAATGACTTTCTTGATCTCAGGATCGGCAGGAACACATAACCTGGTATGGAACCTCAGGGCTACATCATCTGAAATGCTGAACTCTGGTTCCTGACTATCCTGTACCTTTCCCATAAGCTCTGCTAGTTCTGCATCATTCCTCTGAGCTGCTTTAATCCTCTCCTGTAGAGTCGGCTACAAAACCAAGTCAGCAATGAACGCCTGGTGATCGCCCTCTACCAGCTCCACACCGAGCCTCTCCAGATCCATCTGAATCGGATACTGAATCTCCACTACAGATACAGATGATTCCACTGATTTCCGACTCAAAGCATCAGTGACCACATTAGCCTTTCCCGGGTGGTAGCTGATAGTGCAGTCGTAATCCTTTATTAGCTCCAGCCATCTCCTCTGCCTCATATTCAATTCTTTCTGCGTGAAGAAATACTTTAAGCTCTTATGGTCAGTAAATATCTCACACCTACCCCCATATAGATAGTGCCTCCAAATCTTCAGTGCGTAAACAACCGCCGCCAACTCTAGATCGTGGGTAGGGTAGTTCTTCTCATATTCTTTCAACTGTCGTGAGGCATAGGCTATCACTCTCCCCCGCTGCATCAACACGCATCCGAGCCCTTTATGGGACGCATCATTGTAAATTACGAACCCCTCTTCTCCTGAAGGAATCGTCAATACAGGCGCAGTGATGAGTCGCTGCTTCAACTCCTGAAAGCTCTGTTCACATTCATCAGACCACTCAAACTTTGCTCCTTTCCTGATCAATCTGGTCAACGGGCCTGACAATCGAGAAAAGCCCTCAACAAACCTGCGGTAGTACCCAGCCAATCCCAGGAAACTCTTGATCTCATGTACGTTCTTTGGTTGTACCCAATCAACTATTGCCTCAATTTTACTCGGATCAACAGAAATACCACCCTTGGATATAACGTGTCCAAGGAAGGTAACCTGTTCCAGCCAAAACTCACACTTCTTGAGCTTCGCATATAACTTCTTCTCTCGCAATACCTGCAACACTATACTCAGATGCTCCTCATGCTCCTCTGGACTCTTCGAATACACCAGTATATCATCAATAAATACTACCACAAACTGATCCAAGTACTGGTGAAAAACCCTGTTCATAAGATCCATAAACACCGCAGGAGCATTCGTCAACCCAAACGGCATAACTAGAAATTCATAGTGACCATACCGTGTTCTAAATGCCGTCTTCAGAACATCTTCGGCCCTGACTTTCACCTGATGGTACCTGGAGCGTAAATCTATCTTCGAAAAGATCTGTGTCCCCTGTAACTGGTCGAACAAATCATCAATACGAGGGAGCGGGTATTTATTCTTGATAGTTACTTTATTAATTTCTCGATAGTCGATGCATAATCTCATCTAGCCATCCTTCTTCCTCACAAACAAAACTGGTGCTCCCCAGGGTGACACACTGGGCCGAATGAACCCCTTATCTAACAGCTCCTACAACTACTCTTTCAATTCTTTCAGCTCTGTCGGTGCCATTCTATACGGCGCCTTCGAAATCGGTGCTGTCCCTGGAACCAGATCAATAACGAACTCTACCTCACGATCATGAGGTAGTCCCGGCAAATCCTCTGGAAATACATCAGGAAAATCTCTCACCACTGGGATATCCTCCACCCTCAGTTCCCCTTCTGATACAGCCTTCACATAGGCTAAATATCCCTGACAACCTTCTGATAGCAATCTACACGCCTGAATAGCAGATAATAACTGAGGTGGGGTGCGCACACGTGATCCCACAAATCTGTACTCCTGTCCCTCTGGAGGTCTAAACACTACCACTCTCTGATGGCAATCAATGCTAGCATAGTGGGCAGCTAGCCAATCCATGCCCAAGATTACCTCAAACCCATGCATGTCGAAAACCACCAAATTAACTAACAAAGACCTCCCCTGAATATCCACTGGACAATCCCTGAGTACCTTACTACATACCCCTACGGTCCCAGTTGGCGTAGCAACAGACAAACTAATTTCTAACTACTGAGGCTCAAACCCACACAATTTAACATAATCCCAGGCGATAAATGAATGCGTCGCCCCAGAATCAAACAAAACAATAGCTTTAAATGACAGTATTGAAACAGTACCTGTCACCACATCTTCTGCCACCTCAGCATCGCCCGGTGTTAAAGCAAAAATTCTGGCTGGGGCCGTATTCCTCTACTGGCCTCCTCGTGGTGCCTGGTAACCTCCTCGTGCAGGTCTAGGAACAGTACCAATCTGTGTCGGACACTCCCTCATCATATGTCCTGGCTCCCCGCACCTGTAGCAGACACCTCGCCCAGCACAACACTCTCCCAAGTGTCTCTTCCTGCAAGATGGGCAAGCGAGAGATGGCTGTGCACCCTGGAAACCATGATTCCCGGTCTTCTGTCTCTGGTTCCTATAATAGCCACCTCTCTTCCACGTGGCACGGCCAACTCCCTGCTGGAAACTAGAAGGTATGGATCTCTTCTTCTACCTCTGCTCCTCAGCCTCCAATCGCTCTCCAGTCTCTGCTATAGTGGCTCTATCCACTAGTTTAGTAAAATCCTGCAACTTCAGAATCGATACCTGCTTATAAATTTCTCTCCTCAAGCCTCTTTCAAACTGTCGTACCTTCTTCGCCTCATCTGGAATAATGTACGGGGCGAAGCGAGATAGCTCAATGAACCTCGCCGCGTACTGCTGTACCGACAGCTGTCCCTGCTTCAGATTCAAGAACTCCGTAATCTTAGCCTCCCTGGAAGAGGCTGGAAAATACCTGTCGAAGAATATCTCTCTAAATCGCTCCCAAGTCATCTCTACAGGTATAGTCCTCTGCTGCTCTAACAATCTCATTGCTGACCACCATCTCTCGGCCTCTCCAGTCAGTCTGTAGGTGGCAAACAGCACCTTCTGCTCCTCTGAACACTGCAGTACTGCAAATATTTTCTCCATCTCCTGCACCCAATTCTCAGCGATTGCAGGATCTGTTCCTCCTGAGAAAGCTGGAGGATTCATCTTTATGAACTTCTCGATCGTACAACCGTGGCCTACAGACGGACCACCCTGTTCTCTCAAACTCCTGACAATTTCTGCCATAACCTGCTGTGCTACGCTGCGTAAGACTGCATCTGAATCACTACCCGTAGCGCCTGAGGGTCCAGCACCCTCACTCCCACTGGCGTGGGCACTATTTCCACCGTGGTCCATCCTGAAAGAAGAAATAACTTAACACAAAACCTCTTTTCCTACGTGTATCCCCCAACTCATATAGTATATTCTCCTAATTAACTTATCACTCCTAATCTTAATTCAAGGTTCAATCCTACAACCTAGATACCCAACCCGACGATAGTTTACAATGAATTTCCTAAAATCGTCACCCCAGGAAAATCATACAAACCACCACGGAAGTCTTGCATTTAGACTACAAAACCAGACCTCAAATCCTCTTATCCTATACTCTCGTATTATTACTGCTGCACTCTGGAGTCTACAGAACCTAGTATCCTAGGCTCTGATACCAAATGTAACGTCCCTCAATTTCTTAACATAAAATATCACATAATAAATAAAATGGTCAACCCGAACCCGTGGGTAGCGAGGACACCTGTCAAACACAGCCGAAAACCTAGCAACAGTAAACATAAAATCTCAAACATCCAATCATAAAACATAATACTAGAGCATTCTATACATCCTCACATACATCCAAATATCTCTAGGGTCAAACACAAAATAACTCTGACCCTTTTACAAAATCTTACCCTTCTCACAGGGTAATCTCACTAGCTCAACGGTGGCCCTGACCCGCCAGTCTCTCAGGAACTCCTGAAAAAAAAATTAATTAAGTTTGGGGGTGAGACACTTCTCAGTAAGGGAAAATAAACTAAATACAGTTGTGTGGCAACATGAATATTTAATGCATTTGTACGTATACAGTACATTTCATAATTCTATAAACATAATCATATCGTACTGGGTAAACATATATTTTCACATCTGTTAATAAATCATATCATACATAAAATCATCTGTTATAACTGTAGTACTGAAAACAAACCCAGGATGACTAGTTAGCTGGTGTCATGTATTACCCCCCATGACGGGTTGTGCAGCCCGAAGGCGGGACCCGACAATGGCTGGCCAACCACTACCGAATCAAATATGTCTGTAAGTACGATGAGCCCGCCACACCCTGGTCCGGACCGCCAGGTGGACGTCCACACTCTACTGAAAGCCACATTGACTATCCATCTCCCATCCCCTCGTGGTACGGTAGCACTAATAAGGCCTCGTGCCAAAATGAACCCATAGCTACGGTACCGAGCTCCTGGTCTGAACTAAACTAACATCATTACGGCCTCGTGCCGAAAATGTAGATACGGCCTCGCGCCGAAATCATACATATGGCCTCGCGCCAAAATCATAGTAAATATGGCCTCGCGCCAATAATATAAATACGGCCTCGTGCCGATAGCATAAATACGGCCTCGTGCCGATAACATAAATACATAGCCTCGTGCCGATAACATAAATATATGGCCTCACGCCAAAAACATAGATACGGCCTCGTGCCGATAACATAAATATATGGCCTCACGCCAAAAACATAGATACGGCCTCGTGCCGATAACATAAATATATGGCCTCGCGCCAAAATCGTTTTAGGTATATATATATTGAAAATACATCATTTATTACATAATCGTCAAAACCATCACAACATAACTCATATTTTCATAATACCTGAAATCATGCTTGGTTCGTAAAATCTTTCACATCATAATACATTTCACATAAAATAATATTCATGCCACACATATGCTGTTAAAAGTCATACTTCATATTCTAAAATCGTGAATTCCTTACATCTCATACATACATATACATTTTAATCATCATAGCAGTATTTTCCCAATCGTACATTTCATTTGTAATACACAATATAACATATGCTTTTCTGAAAATAAATTTACTCATAATCAATAATAATTTGTATGGAAAAATTACTGCTTTAGTTTATTCCCTTACCTGCCTACTGAGAAATTCCTTAGGACCCAAAATTTCACGCCCTTGGCGCCCGAAATTTAATTCCTGCAATTTACATTTTTCCCTAGATTAATTAATCTATTTCTTCAAAATAATACTCATCTAGCCTTCCTTAGGCTTCATATACCTCAAATTAACATTTAAACTATTATTTAACATCCCCACTTAATTTTCCAAGTTTTGCCTGCGGGTCTCAAAATTAGACCCGCGGCGCTCACCTAGGCCATAAATTCCAGAAATCCTACTTCAGTCCCAAATGCTTAATATTTTAGCATTTCTAAATTAATGCTAATTAATTAAAAATAAGCCCCTTAATAATCGCCGCACCCCAAATTTGGAGTTTTGACCCAACACCCCCACGAGAATTTCGTCCCACTAGACTTGTAGAGAATCATCTCTAGATTCTCGTGGTGGTGTCCATTCGTCAATTGGGCTTATATTTTGCAAGAAATTAAAGAAAAAGGGGAAAATGGCTTACCCCAGGGAATACGCCTACGTAGCTCCTACCACCGATCCGCTCCGATAGAAATGACGACAGCGACGAAAGGAGTCCTGTGGTATCTTCGGATTTTCGATCGGGCGAAAATCCGTCACGAAATCGAGGAGAGAGGGAGAGAGAATGAGAGGAGAGAGAGAGAGAGAGAGAGTGTTCAGAGGCCGCAGGAGCAAGAGGAGAAAAGAAAAGAATGAGAAGAAGAAGAAGAAAAGCTGGGGGCCCTTTCAATTTAAAACATCCTTCCTGAAGGATTCAGATCCTTCAGGAAGGTATATAATAATAATAATAATAATAATAATATATTTAATTAAAATTAATAATAAAAGATTTTATTAAAAAAATTAAAAATAAATTTTAATTAATTTTTTTTTCTTTTAAATCCAATTAATTAATTAGTTAATTAATTAAAATTTTATTTAAATAAATTTTTTTATTTTTTTTATTTTTTGGAAATCAATTCACTAATTTTTTTTTATATCTCTATTTTTTGGATTTTTACAATGACCCTATTAAATTCATTTACGTCTAAAGCACAATATAACAGATTCATTGCAGTAGCTTTTATTTGAAGAGTTTTCATGGCCTCATCTATGTATTTTCTCTGCAATTTTTATAGGAATATGATTTCCTCTAGAAACAACTTTCCATACTTTCTGGTAACCTTATAGGTTACGCCCGGTTTTGATTATGACAAATACTCATGATATCTAATAATGCCAAGCTTATTAAAGCAGGTTGCCCTGTATTTTTTACAGTGGTTAAATAATTTTAACAAGGTTAAAATAATTAAAACGCTATTAATCTTTTCTAATAATGCCAAGCTTGTCCACAACAGTCATAATTCATGGGGTGTCTATAAATACCCCTTCATATGGGTAAATTACAACTTGATTAGCCTACTTGATTAATAAATTCTCTCTCAAGTTCAAAAATCCTACTACCCATTTATATACTCCCAACCACTCATACTTACCCTCTCTTACTGCCAAAAGTATTTTGTAAGTTGATTGAGTGATTGTTTAGAAAGGTTTGCTCTCCTTGTTTGTTTGATTGAAACAATTTTCTTGAGAGCCAAACCTAAGTATTCTTAGGGGGTTTTTGCTAATAAGCCCATCCTAAGAAGACTTACATCTAGCTTCTGAGTATTGCATTTGTATTGCAATATCTTAGGAAGCTTGTATTTGTTGTTGGGTTGCAAAAATATTTTCAAAAACATACTCAAATATCTTGTGTGATTTATATTGACATATTTTTGAAAAGATATTTGTGTTTGTGATATTGATCTTTAGTGCAATATTTATTCACTTACATATCATTTTCTGAATACAAAGGTTAAATATCTTTTGCAAACCAAGCATATACACTATATTCGTGATTGAGATATCCTACTAATTGATATACTTGAGACTTACTTTACATCTTTGTGTGAACCTATTGATTGAATATCTTGAAATACAAAGACTGTTTTTTGATACTCTCACGCACTCATTACACTGATAGCAAATACATTTGAGAGCTGAAATATTAAACCACATTGAGCTTACATATTAAATCATTTTGTGGTGTATATGATTACATGTAATTGAGTACATATCTGCTTTACTTGAAAGCACAATCACTATACCATTTCATTGATAGAGCAATATTGTTGTATTCTAGGCACGGGCCTGAAGAGGGAGACTAGCCCTTTGAAATAGTCCCAGATTGGCTTAGACTCAGTTAGGAAAGCTAGGTGCGCCATCCTATTAAGGCATGTTGGTTGAGGTCAGCCCTGCTAATTGACCTGGTTGTAAAGGTTGAGGCCAGCCCTGTGCTAATTGACCTGGTTGTAATCGGTGCCGCTCCACCCTTAAGTGAGCCTTTAGTGGAATCCTCAGGCTTGCGAGCTAGAGGTGGGGACGTAGGCACAGTTGGCTGAACCCTAATAAAAAATCTTGTGTCTTGTTTATGTTTTCGCACGTTACTTACTACATATGTATGTTATGGTGTGAATGATGTGCCTGATTTAAATTTCCATACACTGTATTTATTGGCACATTTGGAATTACATAGAAAGACCCTAGGTTGTATTGTATGGGTATTTCATTTAACCTAGGAGATAAATTTTAAAATTCCAATTCATCCCCCCCCCCCCTTGGGAATACACCAATTCTAACACTTTTCAATCAACATTTTGAAGAAAGATTCTCATTCTTTGTTTCCAGTATGTGTAGTTAACACTATAAAAGATGGGTGGTCTTGTGGATGAGTGTCCCTCACCGAATGGGATTACACCGATGTGTGTCATTCTAATCTTTTAAAAAAAATTGTTTGAGTCTAGTGTAACCTCACTTTAATACCAAATGTTAATTTAGGTGTAATCCTAAGAGAGGGGGGTGAATTGGGTATTTAAAAATTACTTAAGATTAATTTATCACTTAATCCCTAATTTAATATTTTAAAAAATAATCACAAGTTAGGGAATACTTAGATTTCAATTTATTACACTATCTAATAAAATTAATTAAAATTACTATCTTAATAAGCTCAGTGATACCGAATTAATTCTCAAGTGCACATAATATTTAACAACATACGTATATAAGATTGACAGTTAAACGCAAGCGGTAATTAAAAGGAGATGAGGGAAGAGAGATGCAAACACAGATTTTTACGAGGTTCGGCCTACCCCGGCCTACGTCCTTCCCTTGAGCAACCCACTCAAGGATTCCACTAATCCGCTCCTTTAATTTGGACGGAACTTCCCTTTACAGTTCGCTGCTTACAAGAGGCGTAACTTCCTCCTCGCCCCAATTCACAACCCAAATCGTCAGTACAATAGAAAAATTAAGATTCCTAAAAACTCAGATGGTTCTCATAAGCTAATGAGTGCAATAAAATCTTAATACATAATCAGATGATTATACTTGAAGTTCAGTTGAGTGTATGTAATATGTTCAATGAAATCTTTTGCAATAAACGACGAATGATCATTGTATAAAAATATTTATGACAGATATGTTCCAAAGATCTAATCAAATATTTGATCTTTATAAAAATATTTGAACGACAAGTTTGCTTCAAAGATCTAATCAAATATTTGATCTTTATAAAAATATTTGAACAACAAATTTGCTTCAAAGATTTAAATCAAATATGTTTTGCAATAATAAAGCTGAAATGAAATCTTTGAATAAAGAATATAAAAATGAATGCTTTCAAAGATTTAAGCTTTAACAAACCCTTTAAAAATTCTTCAAGTAATATATATTAAGAACTCAAGTTTTTGCTCTTAAGAAATATTTAACAATAGAATAGTGAGAGTATAAATGCTTTGAGAATAAAGATTGAATATCAAGATACGATACTATGTTTACCAAACCTCAGAGACACAATTTTTCTTGCAAAAATACGAGTGAATGCCCTTTGATCGTGAGAGTAATGTACGCCCAAAAATCTAAATGCAATAGCATGTAGGCGAGAGGATCAAATGTTGCTAAAGTACTTTTCTTCTTTATTCTCTTCTTGTTCTCCTTGTTGTTCTTCTTTGTAAAACTAGGGTTTTAGGTTAAAATATATAAGCATGGTCGGCATATGGGCGCATCTTGACGATTGGATCAATCAAGATATATTTTAGTTAAGAAAATTTTGCCCATCACGTGCTGGGACGTCAGTCTGCCCGACAGACTCGTCGACGAGTGCACACATTCGTCGACGACTCGTCGACGAGTGTTCAACACTCACTCGTCGATGAGAACATGAGTTTGTCAACACATACACTGTCAAATATTTTTGAGCTCTCAGTATTTTCTTAGCGAGAGCAGAGCATTCGGCGACGAGTAGCCTTCAGTCATTCGTCGAAAATAATAGGGGAATCGTCGACGAGCTGCCTGTTGTTTAGCCCAATCCAACCGAGGTTAATGCATATGAATATGTCATGAAAAACATTCCTCCTAAGGTCAATCTATATGTCATTTTGAGCTTCCAAATATATCATATAAGATATGTAAATACAAGCAACACTAAATACCCATTACAAATGAAAACTTCAGGCTTCTTTATCCTTTTGTTCTTCTAATTCCATGGAGTGTGCCAGGTTGTATATGCTTTAAGTTCCTTATAGCTTCTATGACATCCTTTATGAAGACCCAGAAATTATAATGATTAAATAATAGAGAAGAAGGAGAAATTTAAAGAGGCAAAACAGGGTTCGTCAACGAATGCCCTGGTTTCGTCGACAAACTCCCTGAAGGATTTGTGAACGAAGTTCAGTGTTTGTCGACGAAGTGATACCGAGAGGGGATGATTCGGACCCATTAGTTCATCAATGAAATTCTTTCCTTCATCGATGAACTCCCTTCTTCACTTCGTCAACGAAGCCACGTGCCTCATCGACGAAGCCACATGTCAAGTCATTTATAAATACGTGAAAAATCATATTTTGGTGAAAAAGCCCTTATATCACTGTTTCTCTCTCTAGAATTTTGGCTGCTCTGAATTCTCTCTACAAAGTCGGCTCCATTTCTTCCTGATTTGGCGATTAGAAGCTACCTCATTGATTCTAGGGAGATTCTCTACAACCTAGCCGGAGCAGAATTTCAATTTGAGAAGTTTGGGCATCATTCCAAAATCAAGGTAAGTAGATTATCTAAGGGTTATTCGGTTTGTAGGTTTTTCTGAACCTAGATTTAGTAGTGGATGTTGTTATACTGGTGTTTGGGATGATTTATGTGGGTGTTGTGAATTCAAAGTTTTGGGACTTTTACTGCAAGCAGATTAGAGAACCTAGTGGGTGTTCCCAGGAATTCAGGTAAGATGATGAATAGTTTATGATTTAGGTAATGTAGGTATGGAAATTATTCTGAGAATTCAGTTATTTGGCAGGAATATATATATATATATATATATATATATATATATATATATGTGTGTGTGTGTGTGTGTGTGTGTGTGTGTGTGTGTGTGTGTGTGTGTGTGTGTGCATAATTTCAAAATTATGGAATTATGAACGTCATGGACGTGAGTTAGAATTAGTAGAAGAGCCTATTTTGTCAGGTAAGGGAAATATGCTATGCTAGTAATTTTGGAAATATTATTAGAAAAGATGTGTGTTACAAGAAAAAATTCTACAGCATATACATTACTTTTATTATCAGAAAAATCCAAATTTCAGTAAATGGGTTTAATATTTATTTAATTGTGTGGCATGAGTAATTATCATATTTAGCATGAAATTTATTTAGTTTACAGATATCATGTTTTACAGAATATATATATATACAGACAGATATTTTTGTAGTTTACATTTAGATAGATATTTTACATTACTTTCAAATATACCATGATATTCATATTACAGAACCTTAACATTCAGTTATTCAGTATTAAGTTATTCAATTATTCAGATTTTACAGATTATTCAGATTATAAAGCATGTTCATATCAATTATTACAATGTTATGGTTATTTCAGATATATCATAATCATGGTAAAAACAGCAAGATAATATTTATAATAGTATTATACAGTATCAGACCCTGATGAATCAGATCAGTTATTAGCAGAGCACGGTACCATAGCTATTTCAGATCGAAGTGCAACCACATATCTCAGATAGTGTGTGAATTTTCGTCAACCGTGCCTATGGAGGGATTGCTGGCTCCCTAGAAGTTTGGGTTGAGGAGGCCGGTTTGATGAGATAGATATCAGTACTGTGCCTTAGAGGGATTGCAGTTGGCTGATCTAATGATTGGTAGAGTTTCAATTGACTTACCTAGTAGGCCAACTGGGGTTAAGTCCCGCCTAAGGGCTACACAACCCTATCATAAGGGTTTTAATCATAACTTACAATTTTTCAAGGTAATTATCACAATTATTGATATGTATACATATTTATAGATTAACAGCAAATATATTATAATGCTAGAAGTATGAATAAATAGAAAACTCGGATATTACAGTTGTATTTTAAACTATATAGGTGTGAGTTGTATTGTATGCTATTTTACCAGCTAACTCAATTTTAATAAGTTATTAGCATATTATTTATGTGAACTCAGTTGTCATACACTGGTAATAGCATATTTTGTCTTACTGAGCGTTGTCTCATTCTAGTGATTTAAAATTTTTCAAGTGATCTAACTAGACGAGCAGATCAGGCTCATAGGTAGAGAGGTCGTCTACACTACCCTGTTTGTAGGGTAAGTATTATTAGGGGGTTCTATTTTTTAATAACATTCAGGAATTTTTAGGTAGAAGATGCTGGGATGATGTGTAATTATGCATGTATGTTTTGGGAAAATACTTGATTCTGGTATTGTAAACATGGATGGATGATTTTATATTTTTCGTTGCATAGGTATCTTATTTTGTGAATAGGATTTTCCTCATTGCCCTCCTGGGGCCTGAGATGTTATAGCAGATAATATAGGGGTATCAGAGTAATTTATTTTGCAGTATATTTTATGAAAAAAAAAATGGTATGAATTTTTGGGTTATTACATCTCTACCTTTCGTGCATGCTAAGTAATGATCCTGTTCACAATCTCAATGCATAGGTAAGATATCAAGAGATTTGTCATTATCAAAATAGGATTGGACTCATAGAGTCAACAATATTCAAAATGAGGTTCCATTGTGTATGTTGTTTGCAAATGATACTGTATTAATTGATGGAACTAAGAGCGAAGTATAGACTGAGTTAAAATTATGGAGAGAAGCTTTGGAATATAGAGGCTTTAGGATAAGCAGAAATAAGACATAAAATATGAAATGTAATTTTAGTAATAGTAGGAGGAATATTGGAGACAAAGTTAAACTTGATGATAAAGAAATAAATAGCACTTATAGATTTCAATATATACCTTGGATCTACTATGCAAGCTGAAGGAGAAATTGAAGATGATGTAATGGATATAGTTAAAGCAGGTTGGGTAAAATGGAGAAGTGTTTCAAGTGTGCTTTGTGATCGTAGAATATCCTATCTTCGTCGACAAGTGTTCTTCTAGAGATCGTCGATGAAGTTCAATCCCTCGTTAACGAAGAGATCCCGAGTGAGCAAATTTTAGATTTTAAGTTTCGTCAACGAACGCACCCTCTCATCGAAGAAGTCCTTTCTATGACTTGTCAATGAATCCTGTCTTCTCGTCGATGAAACCACGTGGCAACATTAAGTATAAAAGATACAAGGAAGCTTCTTGACGAGGAAAATTCATTTCTCCTCTGATTTTCTCTCTCTAGAACATCCTCTCTACCTTCTCTCTTCAAATTCGGCCCGAATTTAGCCCGAATTGACAAACGAAGATTGCTACGGTGTTCTAGGGAAGATTCTCGACACATCTAGTGGAGAAGATTTCTAAACTGGGCTTTTTGAGAAACGCTCCAAAGTTAAGGTAAGGGTTACGATTCTTAGTTTTGGGGTTTTAAATGTTTATTTGAGGTTTATACATTGAGGAAATGTAGAAATAGTAGGTTATTTGGGGTTTATTGGATTAAACTAAGGTTTTTGATTTAGGGTTTGAGTGAGTGCCACATGCATCATTTGGGGCTCCTGTTGGCATAGTTCAAGAAAGCAGGTAAGGGGGAATATATATTAAACCAGGCTTTATGAATTAAATGGATAAATGGATTATGTTATGTATATATGTATATGTTTCCATATGGGTTTAAAATGCCAACCGTTTAAATTATAATTTATGAGCCTAGGGTTGTTTTATTAGATATGTATTTGTGAAAATGGACTGATGAAAGTGAAAGATTTTTCAAGACAATTGTGTAGGAAATTAAAGGTATACTTTTAGTATATGAATGATAAATGAGGGTTGGCTTATTTTACAGAAAATGTTTGAAATATATTGCTAAATTGTGTGGCAAGAGTAAAATGGGAATTTTGTGTTGAATTATGTTATATGTATGAAATGTAGATTATACAGGGAATGCAATAAGAATGAAAATATGTTTATACTGCATGTGATTGTTAATTCAACCATGGATAAATGATGAATAGCTGAAAGGAGTTGAAGTAGCAGAGTAGCGCATATCTATGTGGACTAACCAATGAACAGCTGAAAGGAGCTTTTGTAGCAGAGTAGTGCATATCTATGTAGACTAACTAATGTATAGCTGAAAGGAGCTGTAGCAATGAATGCAGAAAATGAAATGGAAAGAATGAAATGAAAGGTGAATAAAATGGAAATAACATGTGCAATGTGAATAATGTAAAATGGGAAAGAGCCACGTAAAGTGAAATGTTACGAAACGTCAAAGTTAAGAACATGAACAGATAAGAAATATAGAATAAATGACAGATCGAGTAATGTATTATTGTAGTATCAGTATTCATGCTAGTACGATATGTATTTATATAGGCGAGGCAAACTCTTCGCCCGAGGGCTTGCTGAGAAAAGCAAGTGCCCTAGTAGATGTCAAATGTAGTGGTAGGCTGCATAACGTATTAGGGTAGAGGGAAATTACTTGTATGAGAGGGTAAATTTCCTTATTTTCGAGAGCCTTTGCTGGTAAACCTTTGTATGAACTGTGTGAGTACGACATTACTTTTTCACCTGAGGGCTTACTGAGTAAGGTAAGTGCCCTGATATGCTTTAATTGTGACTATTGGTTGCCTAAAGTATCAGAGCAGAGGGGTGCTACTTGTATGTGCAGGTAATCACCCCAATCCTTAGGTATTCTCGTGTGTAAAATACCTTGCATGTGTTTGATCAGGTTTTGGAAAGGATTTTAGAAATTATGATAGTGATTTGCAAATGATGAATACATATACATATGTTATTTACAAACCTCATGTTAGCCACACACTAATTTAATATATTGTTTCTTCCCTTACTAAGATGTGTCTCACCCGAATACAAATTTATCTTTTTCAAGACCTCCACGTGATCGAGCTTAGAGAGCTTGGGGTTTTTATAGCATTTTTGGATATTGAAAGAAAAAAGGTATACACTTTGATGATACTTTTAGGATGTATAAGTTTTATGTTTTAAGTCTTCGGAATTGTGAATACTAGAAGTTGTAGATTATGTTTTTGGAGATATGTATGTATGTGGATATAGGTGGATGAATGGTTTATTTCGAAATGTAGATAGATGTAGAAAACCCTAGTATTATATTGGTTGAGGATTGTAGTTATGTTTTCCGCTGCATAATTGTTAATGGAATAACATGTACATGAAAATGGATTATGTGGTACCCGGGTCCCACCAAGCAGATTCGAGGCGCCATAGAGCATGATTTAAGTAGAATAACGCGTCAAGCCCTGTTTTCAGATTTGGGGTGTTACAATTTGGTATCAGAGCAATAGGTTTTGGGTTCTGCAGACTTAGGAATGATTAATACCAGAGTATAGGAATAGGTGATGATGAGGATAGGAAATGTGTAGGTTAGGAATTGAGAAGTGTAGGATTTTGTTTTGTAGCCTGGAGGCGGAAATATGTCGACGATTTCCTATGATTTTTCTAAAATAGTCGACGGCCTTAGAAAAGCCATGGTAAACCTTAGATGATTTAGTTTCTGAGCTGTGAGACCAATCCTTATATGGAGAACTTGGATATATATTGGATTTAAATTTAATGATTGTGTTGTTAGAGTTATGATAAGGGATTCTTAACTCTTTCCTGTCTTATTTTCAAGATGGATCCTAGGGATGAGGATGTAGAGGCTGAAGGAAAAGATGATTCAAAGCCTTCCAGTGAAGAGGAAATTGATACCTCTACAATGCTGTGGGGTATAGCCCGACAGGTCAAGGCAGAAATAAGGAAGGATACTAGAGGGCAGAACTTTCCACCTGCTGATCAGGGTTGTAGCATCAAGAAGTTCATGAGACTGAACCCTCCTACTTTTGAGGGAGGACCTGATCCAGTGACAATAGAAATTTGGGTTTAGCAGATAGAGGAGATACTAGAAGTACTTGGCTGCACGGACGAGCAGAAGGTCTGTTATGCTACATTTAAGAAGTCAAGGGATGCAAAATGCTGGTGACTTTCTGTGAAGCTACTAGAGGAACAAAGTTTGGTCAAGATAGCACTGACTTGGGAGTGATTCAAAGAGTTGTTCTTTGATAGGTATTTCCCCTTATCTATTAGAGAAGAAAATATTGAAAAGTTTACTAACTTGACCCAAGGGAATATGACCGTTGGGGAATATGCAGCGAAATATATGGAGTTATCTCGCTTCACACCATTCTTGATCCCGAACATGGCAAGAAAGGTCAGAAAATTTGGAAAAGGCCTGAGACGAAGACTTTATGAGCTTGTAGTGGGGTTTTAGGTTCAGAATTTTTCAGACTTGGTAGACAAGGCTTCGGTGTTGGAAAAGATTATCTAGGGCAGTATGGAACCGACAGAGCAGAAGAAGAGACCTGCACCTTCTAGTTTTTAGGCTGAGGTCAGTTAGGGATCAGGGAAGAAAAGGAAAGATGCTATGGCCTCGAGACAGGAGACAAGAGATCGGGGTTATCCTGGTTATCAGGGTAATCAGTCTTACTCCGTATGCTAGAAATGTAACAAGAAGCATGGGGGTGAATTCTGGTTTTGGACTCCTAATTGTTTTAGGTGCGGTAAACTAGAGCATATCAAGAAGAATTGTCAAGAACCGTTGCCTGTTATGCCTACACCAAACCAGGATCGGGGGAAACAACAAATACCACTTGGCAGAGGTGGTACAGCATAAGCTTACTCATTGATTCAACCTAAGCCAGATAATGTCAGGAACACAAGTATGGGTTTATATTTAAGATAATTATGATTTAATTCAGTTATGGATGATTTGGAAGTTTATATGATGATTTTATTTAATTATAGATGATGTAAGAGTTTATCTGATGATAATACTGAATTGTATGTGATATAGTGGAAGGTAGAGGAGAATCATTAGCAAAATTTCAAGGACGAATTTTATTAAAAGAGGGGAGAATGTAAGGACTCGAAAAAAGTATAATGATTAAATAATTAGGGAATAATAAATGGGATAGATAAATAAAGAATAAGAGAAGAAGGAAGATTAAAAGAGGAAGAACAGCGAACCTCGTCGACAAATATCTTGTCTTCGTTGATGAGTGTTCTTCTAGAGATCGTCGACGAAGTTCAGTTCCTTATTGATGAAGAGATCTCCGTTGAGCAAATTTTAGATCTTAAGTTTTGTAGGTGAACACACCCTCTCATTGACGAAGTCCTTTCTGTGACTCGTTGACGAAGCCACGTGTCAACATCGAGTATAAAAGATCCAAGGAAGCTTCTTTGCAAAGAAAATTCATTTCTCCTCTAATTTTCTCTCTGTAGAACGTCCTCTTTGCCTTCTCTCTTCAAATCCAGCACAAATTCAGTTTGAATTGACAAACGAAGACCGCTGCGGTGTTCTAGGGAAGATTCTTTACACTTCTAGCGAAGCAAATTTCTAAACTGGGCTTTTCGGGAGATGCTCCAAAGTTGAGGTAAGGGTTAAGATTCTTAGTTTTGGGGTTTTAAATGTTTATTTGAGGTTTATAGGTTGAGGAAATGCAGAAATAGTAGGTTATTTGGGGTTTATCTGATTAAAATAGGGTTTTTGATTCAAGGTTCGGATGAGCGCCACAGGCATCATTTAGGGTTCTTGTTGGCATAGTTCAAGAAAGTAGGTAAGGGGGAATATATATTAAATCAGGTTTTATGAATTAAATGGATTATGTTATGTATATATGTATATGTTTCTGTATGGGTTTAAAATGCCAACTGTTTAAATTATAATTTCTGAGCCTAGGGTTGTTTATTAGATATGTATTTGTGAAAATGAACTGATGAAAGTGAAAGATTTTTTAGGATAATTTTGTAGGAAATTAAAGGTATACTTTCAGTATATGAATGATAAATGAAGGTTGGCTTATTTTACAGAAAATGTTTGAAATATATTGCTAAATTGTGTGGCATGAGTAAAATGGAAATTCTCTGTTGAATTATGTTATATGCGTGAAATGCAGGTTATACAAGGATTACATTAAGAATGAAAATGTGTTATGAATTATACTGCATGTGATTGTTAATTCAACCATGGATAAATGATGAACAACTGAAAGGAGCTGTAGTAGCAGAGTAGCGCATATCTATGTGGACTAACTGATGAACAACTGAAAGGAGTTGTAGTAGTAGAATAACGCATATCTATGTGGACTAACTGATGTACAATTGAAAGGAGTTGTAGTAATGAACGCATAAAATGAAATGGAAAGAATGAAATGAAAGGTGAATGAAATGGAAACGAAATGTGAAATATGAACAATGTAAAATGGGAAAGAGCCACGCAAAGTGAAATGTTACGAAATGTCAAAGCTGAGAACATGAACAGATGAGAAATAAAGAATAAATGACAGACAGAGTAATGTATTATAGTAGTATTAGTATTCATGCTAGTATGATATGTATTTATATGGACAGGGCAAACTCTTCACCCGAGGGCTTGCTAAGAAAGTCAAGTGCCCTAGTACGTATCAGATGTAGCGATAGGCTGCATAACGTATTAGGGTAGAGGAAAATTACTTGTATGGGCGGGTAAATTTCCTTATTCTTGGGAGCCTTAACTGGTAAACCTTTGTGTGAACTATGTGAGTACGAGATTACTTTTTCCCCTGAGGGCTTACTGAGTAAGGTAAGTGCCCTGATATGCTTCAATTGTGACCATTGGTTGCCTAAAGTATCAGAGCATAGGGGTGCTACTTGTATGAGTGGGTAATCACCCCAATCCTTAGGTATTCTCATGGGTAAAATACCTTGCACGTGTTTGATCAGGTTTAGGAAAGGATTTTAGAAATTATGATAATGATTTGCAAATAATGAATACATATACATATGTTATTTACAAACCTCATGTTAGCCACACGCTAATTTAATATATTGTTTCTTCCCTTACTGAGATGTGTCTCACCCGAATACAAATTTAATATATAAGTTTTATGTTTTATATTTTATGTTTTAAGTCTTCTGAGTTGTGAATACTGGAAGTTGTAGATTATGTTTTTGGAGATATTTATATATGTGGATATGTGGATATAGGTGGATGAATGGTTTATTTTGGAATGTAGACAGATGTAGAAAACTCTGGTATTATATTGGTTGAGGATTGTAGTTATGTTTTCCCACTACGTAATTGTTAATGGAATAACAAGTACAGGAAAATGGATTACGTGGCACCTCGGGTCCCACTAGGCGAGTTCAGGGTGCCATAGAGCATAATTTAAGTAGAATAATGCACCAGGCCCTGTTTTTGGGTTTGGGGTGTTACATATGCTACATGGATCAGAATGTTGGGCAACAAAGAAACCAAATATCCAAAAAGTAAAAGTTACCAAAATGAGAATACTTAAATGGATGAGTGGTATAACACTGAAATATAAATTAAGGAATGAACATATTCGCGGTAAGTTGGATGTCACTCCTATATAAGATAAGATAAGGGAGTGATGACTCGGATGGTATGAACACTTGCAACGTATGCCACATAGTGTGCCAGTGAGAAGACTGAGTTATGTAGTGACCCGCTTAATAAACTGATTTATATATTTCTTACACTAATATTCTATATGCTCTGATACCATGCTGGGGGTAAACCCAACCAAAACCTAAGCAACAAGAAGTGGAAATCATATAACATAAACATAAATCATTACATACAATACAAAACCAATACTAGAGTACTATCATGTTCCCCCAAAATATACACATATATCTATTTTTCAAAAACTCCCTCAACTATACTGGGATATACCAAAACTCTCCCCAAAAATGTACTCACTCTCTGTCAGGGAACTACAGACGCCCCTCTATCTGCGAGCCTGGTCTGCTGGCCTACCTGGATCACCTGAAAAATATTTCAACACTAGGATAAGCCAACGCTCAGTAAGAAGAAATATGCTATTACTAGTGTGTGGCAAATGAGCTACTATATATATCATGAAATCTTCTTTCATATAAACATGAATAACTGAGTACAAAAGTACAATACAAATAATAAAACACACCACCCATTTTCCCTATTGCTTAGCATAACAGTATTATGGTTATAATTCAAAGTACTTCTAGTGTACATAAGTATGGTCCCTGTTTCTGTAAATCCGTATGTATGTAATAGTAACTAAAACTGCTCCCTGTGGCTATCTTTGTGTCATGACTTGCCCCCCTCATGACAGGGTTGTGCAGCCCGTAGGCTGGATTTACCCTGGCTAGCCAACCAGGAATAAATCACTGAACTCCGAAGGTTGATCTGCCCACCTCAACCCATATCTGGATGGGGAGCCTAACCTCTTCAAGGGCTTAGGTGAAAGACCTTACCACGTATTATCTAAATAGGTGGTTGCACTAATAAAGTAACACAGTATTTGTAGCAATGGTACCGTGCTCTGTAGCTGCAAGTCCAATAGGGTCTGATATCATATAATATATTTCTATATATATATATATTTGATTTACCATGATTCTGAAGTATTGAAATAACCATGATGCTGCATAAACTGTAACTGTAGTTCATATATAATTCTGAGTACATAATCATAATACTGAAGCTGCATAATCATAATACTAATATTCGTGTAATCATGGTACTGAGATCCGTATAATCATAGTACTAAAATCCATAAAATCATGGTACTGAAATTCATAAAATCATGAAACTAAATTCGTAAAACATATCCCCGTACCATATTCATATTCACAAGCCACACCATACTAAATACATAATTTGTGTAATTAAATAAGCTCTACAGTATTTTAAGAAATACCTAGCATAGCATATTTCCCTTACCTGACTACTAGAAAGCCCCTATGGAATACTAGCCTCACTCCTGCAGGGCCTCCTACAAAACACCCTGAAACCAACATATGCCAGAACAAAATATCAGTATTTCTTCACCTACATTATTTTCTATAACTGCCATAAGGCCAAAAAGGGACTAAAAGACCTTACCCTGAATTTGGAATGAAATCCAACTCTATTTTCCTGATGATCCGCTACGGTAGATTTGCAGAGAACTCGGCCAGGAGTGTCGTGGTAGCTTCGGATCGTCGATCCGGCGATTAGTGGGGACGGAATATAAGAGAGAAGGGAGAGGGAAACGTATAGAAAGAGGAGAGAGAGAGTGGCGTGAGAAATGACAAATATCTCGGTTTCCCTCCTTTTATACTGCCATATTCGTTGACAAGACACGTCACCTCATCTACGAGTCTTTCATTAAATTCTTCGACGAAGCCCTATATTCGTCGACGAAATTCAGAGCATCCGGAAACCTCTCTCGGTATTTTCTCATCGACAAAGCCCTGTATTCGTCGACGAGTCCTTGTAATTTCTTGAATTTATTTTATTCTCTAAAATGCAATGTCGTCGACGAAGTCTACGACCTCCTTCTATTTCTGTTTCTATTTTCTCTCCCTCTTATTATTATTAAAATGCTATTATTCTTCGGGTCACTACAAGTTAGCTACTGTAGGAGCAGTGGAAGGGGTAGGGGTAGACCTAAAATAACTTAGAAGTGGATATTAAGGATTTAATAGCCCTGAATAAGTCAAAATAAATGATTCATGATCACATAAATTGGCGAAAAATTATTCATATAGCCAACCCCACCTAGTGGGACTTAAGGTTTAGTTTTTTTTTTTTTTTGTTAATTTTTATTTTCCAATCCTCCATATAAGTATTTAATGACTTCCATTCATCCCCATATCCTTAAATTGATGATTAAAATTATCAAAGCATACTCATTGATCATGAGACTTTGATTGGACATGACAACTTTTTCCTCAATATATGACAACAATGATATTCATGCATAGAATTACTTTATTAATGAAACTGAAATCATCAATCATTGTGAGAACCAAAGGTTGCTTCGTGTGAAACTTGCACAACTACTTCTACTAGTTTGGATGTGGTTGACTTGTTTTTCATTTTCAAGAATGGATAGATCTACTGATTAATTGAATTCTTTTTTCCGTCCTTTTATTAATGTCCTCACTTGAACTTCTCAACCTACTGAAAGACGTGGAACAAATTTTCTTTTCTTTTCTTTTCTTTTCTTTTTTTCTTTTTGAAATTAGAATAGGTTTTCTGTATTTCTTCAATAAAATTTTGTACAAATCAATACACACTATTTATAATACAATCGAGTAGTCTAAATATGGAAACAATCTCCTAAAATAATCTCTCTCAATAATATACAATCCTCTACATAATACCGCCTAAATCACTCCAAAATACTCGGGATTTCTACATTCCCCCTCAAGTTGGATCATAGATATTGATCATATCCAACTTGCAGATGAAATCATCAAAACTCTTTCGAGCTAATCCTTTGGTAAAGATGTCTGCTGTCTCGGTCCACTCCTACATGCTTAGTCCTATCATGTTGAACTGGATTGAGAGAGATACTGATGGTTGCTTTGTTATCACAGTAGAGTTTGATAGGGAATTTCACAGGGATCTGTAATTCTTCCAAGATTTTCCATTCACATATCCCTTGTGCAACTACCCTGAATTCAACTTCAGCACTACTTCGAGCCATTACATTCTGTTTTTTTACTCCTCCAAGTCACCAAATTTCCCCATACAAAGGTGCAATATCCGATGGAGACCTTCTATTTTCCGCTAATCCTGCCCAATCCACATCTGTGAAAACTTATACTTCCTTGCTTTCACATTTCTTGAAGAAGAGTCCTTTTCCCGGAGAGCCCTTGTGATACCCGAGGATCTTGTACACAACATCTAAGTGAGTCTTTTTCGGTGAATGCATGTGTTGGCTTACCACACTTACTGCAAATGCAATGTCAAGTTTGGTATGTGATAGATAGATTAGTTTACCAGCCAATATCTGATACCTCTCCTTTTCAACTGACATTCTGAAGTCTTCAAATCTCCTAATTTACTGCTTCAATGGGGGTTTCACTAGGTTTGCATCCAAGCATGCCAGTTTCAATTAGGAGATCAAGGATATGCTTTCGCTAAGGGATACTAATACCCTTTTTTGATCTAGCAACTTCCATTCCCATGAAGTACTGCATTCGCCCCAGTATTCACTTTCAGACTGTTAGAAAAACATAATGTGATATGATTGCCCTTGTCAATATCTTTGGTTCTTTATCACCTTCGTAAATATGTCGAACCATGTTCTAGGAGATTGCTTGAGTCAATACAGGGACTTCTTGAGTTTATATACTCTGTTTTCTTCACCTTTCTTACTAAAACCTGGTGGTATCGTCATGTAGACTTCTTCTTCTAAATCACCATTTAGAAATGCATTCTTAATGTCAAAATGATGTAGTGGCCAATCCAAGTTGGCTGCCAAGGATAGGAAGACCCAAACTATATTCAATTTTGCCACTAGTGCAAACATCCCCGTGCAGTCAATGCCATAGGTTTGTGTAAACTATTTTGCAACAAGTTGGGCTTTATACCGTTCAACTGTCCCATCAGCTCTATATTTCACTATGAAGACCCATTTGTAGTCTACTGGCTTCTTCCCTCTCGGCAAATTCATAACGTCCCAAGTTTCATTCTTTTCCAAGGCCCACATTTCCTCCATGACAGCTTCCCTCCATTCAGGAACCTCTAAGGCTTCCTAGATATTCTTTGGAATTTTTATCCTATCAAGGTTAGAAGTAAAAGCACGACACCCTATAGATAGAGTTTTATAAGACATGTATATTGACTAGGGATATAGAGTACATTACGTAGTTTGTTTTCTGACTGCAATGGGCAAATTGATGTCATCAAGTGCATACTTATCAAAAGGAAGCTCATGACCATCTATTACCTGATTGGGATTGGGCATGGACTCATGGTTGCTCAGAGCTATCACCGGTTCCAACTCTTTTGGTGCCTCAAGTATAAGATTCTCCCTATTCTTCGTTTTTGGCTTTCTTAAGTAAACAAGTATTTCCTTATTTTGTTTTTCTGCATGTCCCCCTGAGTTTAAGTGGTCTTTTGTACATGATAGGTTAAGAAATGACGCAATGGCGGACTTAGTATACAACACAAATTCATCAACAGAGATATATGACACAGATTCATCAACAAAAAAATCAAATAATCGATCTTCACTCCAATTCTCCCCCAAAAAGAGGGCTTTGGGAAGTAAGGAGTGGTTTCAAAGAATATGACATCAAGGCCAACAAACAATATTTTTGTGACAAAATCATAACATTTGTAACCTTTCTGAGTAGGAGAGTAACCAATAAAAACGCACTTAATGGCACGAGGTTCCAATTTATCCCTATTGTGAGCATGAACATGTACAAATACAGTACACCAAAAACATTTCAGGGAGAGATTGGAGTTGAGCCGAGAGTTGGGAAAACATTCTTAGAATTTTTGAAGAGGAGTGGCAAAAGAAAGAACCCGACTAGGAATTCTATTAATGAGATATGTAAATGTTAAAATGGCATCGCCCCAAAAATATTTTTTCATATTTGTAGTGAACATCAATGCATGAGCTACTTCAAGAATATACCTATTTTTTCATTCAACAACCCCATTTTGTTAAGGGGTATCCACACAGGAACTTTGATGAATGATTCCATTTTCTTGAAGATAATTTCCCTAAGATATTATTGAAATATTTTGTACCATTATCAGTATGTAAAATTTGAATGTGAGTTTGGAATTGTGTTTGAATCATGGAGTGGAAAATTACAAAAATAGAACAGACTTCAGTTTTATCTTTCAACAAGTAAACTTAACAAAAATGAGTATGATCATCAATTAAAGTAACAAACCATTTCATGTGAGTACAATTAAAAGAGCGTGAGGGCCCTCATAAATCACTGTGAATCATAGTAAAAGGTCAGAATGGTTTGTATATAGATTTTGGTACTACATGAAAACTGGTTTTTAAAGATGAAACCATTAGGGACGGTTCTAATTTCTTCACTAAAAGTGACTTATTAGTGACGGTTTTTGAAAATCGTCACTACTAGTGTAAGTATTAGTGACAGTTGTCAAAATCGTCACTAATAAGTCACTTTTAGTGACAAAATTAAAACCGTCACTAATACGGTTGTCATTAAACACCATTTTTCCTGCTCAAACCATCACGGGAAAACACTTTTCGTGTAGAAACTATTCTGAAAAAATATTAGCAACGTTTCTTACGGTATTAGTGACGATTTCAAGGCATCACTAAAAGGCAATTATTAGTGATAGTTTATTAACCGTCACTAAAAGCATCGTATTAGTCATAGTTCCCTAAGTCGTTACTAATAATGCATGTTGACTGAGAAAAAGTCAACAATATTAGTGACAGTTCTTATAAACCATCACTAATAATGGATTATTAGTAACGGTTCTTCCAAACCGTCACTATTTGTCTTGTATTAGTAACGGTTTATTAAACCGTCATTAATAATACATTTGTTGACTAGGAAAAAGTCAAATGTATTAGTGACGATTTATGCAAACCATCAGTACTAGTCTATTATTAGCAACGAATTTATTAAATCGTCACTAATATAGTTTTTTATTTTAAAAAATATAAAAAATTTATTAACTATATTAGTGACTGTCACGCCCTGAACCTGCCAGGTGGGGCCCGGGGTGTGATGAGACCATTCACCGCCTCTAATACCATTCACGCAGCGAAAATTAATTTACAACCTCAAATAAAATACCTGAGTACTATATACGACCCAAAAAGGAGTATCCATCCACATATATTACATAACAAGAAATTCTAAAACATAATTATACATATTTCAGTCCTTACTACCAGCCACAAGTTACCAAAATTCTAAACCCTGCCCCGGAGCTTTCTAAGATCGATCACTTGATGGACCTGAAAAGATAATAATTCGCTAGGGTGAGACACCTCTTAGTAAGGAAGAAATAAACTATAACAGTGTGTGGCAGAAGAGTCTTAATATATATAGTAAATTCATCCATTAATTAACAACAAATGGCAAGGCGCATACAGACTGTAGTCACACAAACAAAACCAATATTTATAGCAAAAGTTCCTGAGAATTGGGAAGATTACATTCCCATACATATACCTTCCCTCTGCTCTGATACCGTTTGTAATTGTACCCTTTGATTCAGTTGTGGCTACAACTAATACCAATCAGGGCACTCACCTTTCACAATAAGCCCTCAAGTGGAAAGATTTACTTCGCCATAAATATTTATACATTTTAATTCACATACCAGTATACACACACATTCACATCAATCATCCCACATAGTCTGCAAACATATACACCACGGTTCATCCACACAAGATACAATACAATACATTGTTTTCAGTACGTGGCCCACATAGGACTACTGCGTACTACATAGTACGTGGCCCACATAGGACTACTACATACTACCCAATACGTGACCCACATAGGACTACTGCGTATGACACAGTACGTGGCCCATATAGGGTAGCTACGTATGTCACAGTACGTAACCCACGTAGGACTACTACGAACTTCATTATACATGGCCCACGTAGGGCAGCTACGTATTTCATAGTACGTGGCCCACATAGGGCAACTGCATACTTCACTATACGTGGCCCACGTAGGGTAGCTACATCTTTCACTGCACGTTACACTTACAGCAGACAGTATTCACCCAAATAGGCAGTATTCACAACCAAACATTATTCACCACCAAACAGTGTTCATAGCCAAGCAGTATTCACAAGCAATCAGTATTCACAACCAAGCCGTAATCTCAATCAAGTAGTATTCTAAATCAAGCATTCTCAACTGAACAATATTCACAAGCAACAGTATTCTCAACCAACAGTTACAAAGAACCAGTTAATTATAAAGGATTTTCTCATGCCACACAGTTTTTCCCAAATATATATATTATAATCAAAACTTTTATTTTTCAATTGCTAAACTGTTCAGAAAATCATACTATAATTATACGGTTCCTATACTCGAAAATAACCGATTCAAATTTAATAAAAAGTCTGGTATAATTTATTCCCCATGCCTGTTTTTTGAAATTTTGCCTAAATCGAACGAAAAATGGAACCCTGAAATCCACAAATCCTAACTTAATCAGTTTAACCCCATAATATTTATCATTTAACATCTCCTTGGCCTACGCACTCCCAATAATTAATTTAATATTAAAATACCCTACTTACCCTAATTATGGAGTGGTGCCCAAGAACTCCAAACCAAGTTTCTGCTCTGGCTAACTTGAAGAGAATCACCCTAGAAACCTCGTGGTGGTTTTCGATCATCGAATAAGGCTAAATTTGGGCCAAAATAGAAGAAAAAAGATGGTAGTGCCAAACCCTAGAGAGAGATAGAGAGCGATAGAGGAGAGAATTTTCATGCTGAAATGGATCCAAAGCCTCTTTATAATCTTGCATTCGTTGATGAGTCTAAAAGGTTTGTCGATGAACCAAAGAAGGACATTCGTCGACGAGAACATCAGGCTCGTCGACGAATCATTTAAAAACCTGAATTTTCCTTGCTCTTGGTAATTACTCGTCGACGAGGCATGTGTACTCGTCGACACGACCCAGAAGGACGTTTGTCGACAAAAAACGAGTTCGTCGACGAGTCCCTGTTGATGCCCCTTTTTAAATTTATTTTCTCTTTATTTATTCCCCCTTTTATTTTTATTTATTTTTATTTTATTTTCTGGGTTTGGGTTATTACAGTGACAGTTTTTAAAAATCGTCACTAATAGTCTATTATTAGGAACGAATTTATTAAACCGTCACTAATAGTCTTCCCTGTTTTGCTTCCTCACCAATATCAGCAACTATTCCTATCTATCCACTACTACGAGAATAGTCTCATACTAGCCCATCTGAATTGTAATCATCTTCACGAGAAACCCACCCATTTAGATATTTGAACCAATATTTATTTCTTTCATGTGCATCCCAATCCTTTTTAGTACTGTGACAATGAACTACTTCAAAAGATTGCTCACACTCTATGGCATTTGAAAAATTAGTTCATAATTGCAGAACTTGACCACAACATCCTTGGTCTGCAAACAGTCATTCCAAAAATATCAACTTTAATATATTTAATTAAATTAAGAGAATCTTGGAAAAATACTTCTAAACTGACCTAGCTGATGAGTCAGATCTCTCAAACTTGAAAGATGAATGATCTATAAAATACAACAAGAAGAGGATGTCCTAAGTTTAATGTGGCCAGAGCCATTAAACATCATATCATATAGCTTTTCCCTCAAGAAAGTTCCATTTTCATCATCTGCAGAAGATTTTTCTAGCTTCTTTGAGACAGACTTTGTAGTATTATGTAAAAGCTTCACGGAAGCATTACTCATTTTTAGCTTCTAGAATGAATCAAGTCCTGAAGATCTTTTCTTACTTTTCCTAATAATAGCAATGATGGGGATTGACAAGTGTTGCCCATGTCTTTTGTATAGGTTACGACCCGTGGACAGCCTCCATATGTCCACATTCCTTTTGCAGATGTTACGACACGTGGACGACCCCCGGAAGTCCATGATTCTTTTGCCGACATGCTAGCACATGGAAGACCTCCGGAAGCCCCTTTTGTTCGTTGCTATGCAAGAACTCATGGAGTGTCTAGAAGCCGTTTTTAGAGTGAAAAAGTCCCGAATTGAGATGCTGAAGCAAAATCAAGATCAAGACCCCTTGTGGGCCCCACACAATTTTTGCGATGTTTCCGACGTGAACTGGATAGGGTGGTTTTAAAAAGTATTATTTTTGTGAAAAATATGGTGCAATGGAGTCGTCACTAACCTTTTGAGGTGTGATTAGAACACTTGATTACTACCCAATTAAGGGTAGAATCGGTCTGCGTTACTAGAGTCAGGTTTAGGAGTTCGGTTACGCGAGGGGAAGGTATTAGTACCCCCTACACGCCAGTTCTACGAACAGTACCTAATTAATTGAAAATTATTCCACAAATTAAATTTAATAAGCCTTCGAAATTACTCCCTTTCAAAAATTGTGAATAAATGCACAAAATAAATACTATACAAGTATTCCCTCAGAATCAAGGCATATCGTACTCCGAAGAGCTCATGCCTCCCTTTTAAATCATCGGGACTGAAAATTGAGAAAATACCTTACAAAATAAGCTCTCTGCATTTGAAAATTCCGTAGGGTTTTTATAAGTATGAAAATAATATTTTGGGAGGTTTTCGTACTCATTTAGGATGAGGAGATTGCAAAAAAACTTTTTGGACCTCAAAAGTATTTTTGTAATTTTTCTATGATTTTTGCCTATTTTCCTAAATTTTTAAATAACACAAAGATAATTAAAGAAAATAGTGAAAGTTAAAAAAATATTTTCCTAGAATTTTTTGTAATTTTTCTAAAGTTTCTAAAGAACTCCCAATAATTAATTTAATATTAAAAATATCCTACTTACCCTAATTTTGGAGTGGTGCCCAAGAACTCCAAATCAAGTTTCTACTTAGCTAACTTGAAGAGAATCACCCCATAAACCTCGTAGGGGTTTCTGATCGTTGAATCGAGCTAAATCTGGGCCAAAATCGAAGAAAAAAGGTGGTAGTGTTGAACCCTAGAGAGAGAGAGAGAGAGAGCGAGAAAGGAGAGAATTCACGTTGAAATGGATCCAGAGCCTTTTTATAATCTTGCGTTCGTCGATGAGTCTAAAAGGTTCATTAATGAACCAAAGGACATTCGTTGAAGAGAACATCGGGTTCATCGATGAATCATTTAAAAACCTGAATTTTACCTACACTTGGTAATTACTCGTCGACGATGCACGTGTACTCGTCGACGCGACCCAGAAGGACGTTTGTCGATGAAAAAAATGAGTTCGTCGACAAGTCCTTGCTGATGCCCCTTTTTAAATTTATTTTCTCTTTATTTATTTCCCTTTTTCTTTTTATTTATTTTTCTTTTATTTTCTAGGTTTGGGTTATTACAGTGATAGTTTTTAAAAATCGTCACAAATAGTCTATTATTAGCAACGAATTTATTAAACCGTCACTAATAGTCTTCCCTGTTTTGTTTCCTCGTCAATATCAGCAACTATTCCTATCAGTCCACCACTAAGAAGATAGTCTCATACTGGCTCTTGGTACGATGCGATTGTGGCCATTGCAGTGCTGCGTGGATCCAACGGTGGAGAAAGGAATGGTCTTGGATAGCTGACATGGCTTGATCTTGATCGTCTAGAGAGATCTAGATCGGATGGTGGGTGACAGATATCACATGGATAGCTTATGTGGCTTCAATATAGGGGGTCTACGGGAAACACACATCAAAAAGCTACAATTTAATCCCGCCTCTCACCCATCGATCGAACGATGAAGCGCCATGTGTCAGGATCTTGTGGCTTCATGGTAAAACATACTTAAAACTAAAATTTTTGTTTCTTCTCATTTTCATTCCTTCTTTCTAAAAACTCTCTCTTTTTCTCTCGTCTCTCCCTCTTTTCTCTTCAAACCAGGCACAAAAACCCTAGGGTTTCTAAGATCTCCTTCTCTGCAACTCACCTTCCCCACTCAAAGCTCCCCCTGTCCCTTTTCTTTCTTCTCACTTCTCCATAAACTTTCGAGAAAAAACCCTAATTTCCCTAGTTCTGAAGCTCCGCAACCCACCCACTCCCTATCTACAATCTCTGAAATCCTAAACCTATCTCTCTATAGCTTGTCATTTCTTCCTCTCGCCTTCATTTTTCCCTACGAACCTAATCTTGAAACTCTAAACTGAACCCCCAAACAATACTAATCCCAGCTCTCACAACATGCAAGGTCCTTTAAATCTCTTCGGTAGAAAAGTTACAAAAATAAAATGAAATTTCATATCAGAGACCTCTTTTCCTTATTTTCATCCTTACCTTTTCCTTCACATTCAAACAGGGATCTTTCTCGATCTACTTTCTCCTTCACTCTTTCTAGATTTCATACTTGCGTGGGCGGATCTGAAAGATCTTGGCATCGTTCAGTGAAACCATGACCAACCGCGGACACCCCAGAGGGAATTTCAAAGAAGGCGGTCAATGCCACTTTAATGAAGGTCTCGACAGTGTTTGAAAACAACCGATGAGTTTTTTTGTTTTTTTGTTTTTGCTTTTGCTTTTAAATTTTGTTTGAATTTTGATGTGTGTGTATGATTTTTTGTGTGTTGTGATTATGGGTGTGTTGTTGCCAGTTGTTCCTGAGTTAGGGTTGCGGTCAAAAGTCGGAAACGAGTTAACCTGTCTTCCCTTTGAGAGTTTTTCCTGGGTTAATTTCCATGATGTTGACCTTATAGGTCACACCTGGTTTTGATAATGAAAAATACTTGGGTATTTGATGGCTTTCAAGTGTATGTGTAGGTTCATTTTAGCAAATCAAGTAATGGCACATGAAAGCAAAGCATAAAGACCCTGAAGATTAGTTTCATGTTGTAATTCATTTTATGTAATATGAGTCTCTAATAGTAATTAGGACATAGGGCTTGTAATAATTATCTACATATCATGCATATAGGATCTGTAAGCTCAGAAATGCCATAGACTGACCATAGGGACCGAATCACCTTAGGGCACCCTTCGGTCGACCTTTGGTCTACCGACGCTAGGTTTTTGGGCGTACTTGAAAAGACCCTAGGTCCTTACACAAATGCACAAAATAGTCCCCATATCACATATATCATCAGGGGAAATAATTGAATTAAAAAATTGGACTTAATAGGCATAATTGTAAGAGGTCGTGCGACCGAACCCCAGGAGTTCCAAACTCCTCGGGCGCCCGAACTGTTGAGAAGTCAATAGTTTGAACAAGCTTCTAGTGACCGAACGTATTTTGACCCTATCTCCCTTGGGTGACCGAACCCTTTAAAAAAGACATTTCACCAACTCGGGTTGCCGAGCATTTTAGTTCAAATAGGCCCTGAGCGACCGAACGCGTGCGTCCGGACTACTGAACCTACACTCGGGCTACCCAACTACTTTTAAGGGTTTTTTAAAATGTGTCTGTTTGGGCAACCGAACCTCGGTTCAGCCACCCAAACCCTGCCGGGTTAAAATTATTTTAACTGAGGTAAATTGAGTTAATGAGGGTTAATACTTCCTAAACACTTTGAAACTTTTCTAATAATACCCTGAAGGTCCCAAACGGTTATATTTTTTACCTTGCCTATAAATACAGGCTCATTTGTGAGGATTAGTATGTGATTAGCAAAAAATCATTTGTGGAAAATCCTCTCTTTTTCAAAAACTCATATTACCCAAAATACTCTCAAATACTTATTCCCTTGATACATCTTAACATTGTGAGAGCTTATTAAATGGGCTAGTGCTTATTAGAGGTTGCTTATACTCCCATTGTTTTTCTTAATTGTTTGTCATGATTTTGGGGACTCAAGTAAGAGTTTTCCTATAGATTTTTATTTTATAAGTCTAGTGTTGGGAAAAACTCATTAGCATAAGGATCTTTGCATTGTCATTGCAAAGATTCCTATAACTTGATTTTGTTGTGCAAAAACATTTTTCTACAATCTATATTATTCTTTCAAACAACTCTTGAGCATATTACATTAAAGAAAATATTTTGAGTTGTTCTGAATATTTGCAGCATCTTTGAAACCCTCATTTATTATTAAGATTTGATATATACTGTTTCAAAGAAATAGCTTGACTAGAACACTCTTAAGCATATTAGTGATAATACCTTGTTGAGTGTTGCTTACACAAAATCACATCATTAAGCTTACATTTCTTATATTGTTGATGTATGGTTGATTGAGTATACTGTGCATATTGTAGTACATACCTGTTTCATTGAGAAGCACATTTCCATGTATGCAAATTTTTTATACATTGGTTGTATTCCAGGCACTGGCCTGAAGAGGGAGAGTAGCCCTAGTAAATAGTCCTGGATTAGCTTAAACCCAGTTAGGAAAGCTAGGTGCTCCATCCTGGTAAGGTGTGTTGGTTGAGGTTAGTCCCTTGAATTGACCTGGTTGTAACTGGTGCCGCTCCACCAGTTAAGAGAGCTTTAATGGAATCCTCGGGCTTGTGAGCTAAAGGTGGAGATGAAGGCACAGTTGGCCGAACTCGATAACATTTCTTGTGCGTGCTTTTAATTTTTGAATTTTAAATTCCAGCACATAAATGTTTTTATTTTACTATTGTGAATGATTGGTTTTATAATTGCATAGACAGACCCTAGGTTAAGTAATACTGTTGCTAGATTAGTTGAATCTAGGATGAAATTTTTAAATACCCAATTCACCCCCCCTCCTCTTAGGAATACAGCGAAGTAACACATGAGTCAACTAGGAGTAGGCCGTGTGGACTTGGGTGAACTCGGGGACGTACCCGAGCATGTGTAGTGGTTGACACGTGTCTGGTGTGGGCCTGGTTTAAAAACAACTGGGTTTGGTTTTCACAAATAGTCCTGGTTTGGTTTTCACAAATGGGTTCCAGGGTTAAAACATTTTAACAGGCTCGAGTTAAAACATGTTAATGGGCTCTGGGGGTTAAAACATTTTAATGGGCTCCGGGGTTAAAACATTTTAATAGGCTTAAGTTAAAACATGTTAATGGGCTCTGGGGTTAAAACATTTCAATGGGCTCCGGGGTTTAAACATTAAAAAAAATGGGTTGTGGAAGGTCAAAAGTTCATTTTGAACCCAAATTCGAGTTCGGGTTAGAGTTTGGGTTTATTGGTCCGGTTCGAGAGGTTCGAACCTGAGCTTTCAGGTTCAAGGAAACGAGTTCGGGTCAAATCCCAGTCTAGACCTAGTTCAAATCCAAGCATGAACATGAAACATTACGAGAAGTAATTTATGCATTCTCATTTACACACCATTATCAAATGAATTGAACGATCACAAAATAGTTAGTCTTAGATTTTACCCTTTTTCTTTCTCTCCTTCTTCTTCTGTGTCTGTCTGGTTTCTGTTCTGGTGTGGTGAGCTTTCTGCAATCCGCTATGCTTCTATGTCTAAATATGAGTTACTGCTCTGCTTCTATCCTCCCGCGAATAGAAACCTGAGGGTTTCTAGTTCTTGTTCCTTCTGAATTTTTGCAGAGCCTCTGTGCAATCTGACAGAGCTTCTCTAACCTCTGATTTTTCTTAATTTCTATAGAACCTCCCTCCTCTAGCTCTCTCTTCTCTCAATTTCAATAGGGGTTTCTTAATGCTCTCTCATTGTGTCTCACTTTTGCAAGAAATTTCCTAATGCTCTCATGGTGTCTGCTACAGTGTGAGACCTCCTTTTTTATAAGGAGGCTCAGGGGTGATTTGGCACCAAAAATGCACCCTGCCAGCTGATTTCCCCACTAACAAAGCTGGCAAGGAATAATTCCCTTTTCTGTTTTGCACATGTGAATTCAATTTTTCATTTTATTTTATTTTGTGAATTTTCTTCTAACAAACTGATTCCCACATCCTCTTGTGCGCAGGTAACTTAAGGAACACCTCCAATTTGGCTAGGTGGCAGCTCAAGAGTGGAGGGCTCGAAATTTTGCCTGTATTTTATTGTATTTAAATTTTCTATATTCCCTTTGGATGTGGATGTACCCATGGGTTTCCTTTTTGCAACATTTATTTGCATCCTCTCTTGTATTTTGTACTTTTCATTTTCTATAACCATTCTTTGTACAATGTGCTCAGCTGTGACTCGTGTATGTCACTTTTCCCCTTTTGTATAATTATTTTTTTTGTATGCCTATTGCAGTATGTACTATACTTTGGACCTATGCTCCATCCCTTAATAAAAAATGTGACCTCATTGTGCTTTCTATTTAATCAAAATTAGTCAGTCTTGCCCAAAAGAAAACTTGGAAATAAAAAATGACCTTTGAGACTCCAATCAAAGTACCCAGTTCTGAAATTAAAGGACCCACTCAATCAAAAATCTAATTAAAAGTTTGAAAGATCCAATTTCACAAATTAAACATTTAAAACTCGATTTTTAAATAAAACAGGACTTAATTTTGAAATTCATCATAAAAACCAAGTTTTGAACACACCGCCCAAAAGGGGGATTATTTTGAAATTGTGGGACCTCTCTTAAAATTAAAAGAGATTAATTTTGCAACTAACATGATTTCTAAAATTAAGAAACTCAAAAATGAAAAAAATAAAAGGACCTAATTTTTGAAACTTAACTGAACAATTAAGATTAAACCCTATCAAAGGAATTGATTTTGAAATCATAAGGGCTCGATTTAACACACATCTTATTTTACAACCCTTAAGAAAAGAGATGAAGTTTTGCAACTAGAGAGATTTTTAAAAAAACAACTATAGTAAAGGGACTCAAAATTTTTCCTAAAATACCGGGACCCAACCTGAAATAACAAGACTATTTTGAAATGATTAGGCTGGACTTAAATTTTTGAAAAAGACTCGATGGAACACAACCAAGGCTTCCGATGACCAGTGCTTAGACTTAAAGTCAGTTTCATTATGTCAGGCCCTCTCAGAAAGGCCTGGTAAAAATTAGGTTGTCTACAGTTGCCCCTCTTTATAAGCACTATTACTTAAAATAAAAGTGGAGGTTGCTACTTTGTTATTTTAGAGTAACATGGCTATAAAGATAAAAGACGCCAATTTTTACTAGGTCAGAGCACATGTTTTCAAATAATTAGGCTTTTGATCATCGAGATGAAACAATTTTTCTAAAACATGGCTATTTTGCTAGGAATGACTATTTTGCTAGGAATGATCAATCAGGCATAGGATCCTGAATTCTATGGCGTATTGGACTCATACTGGATTTGAGAATCCAAGTACTATAACAATCAGGGATGGCTTGTACCGGGCATGGGAACATGAGTACCATAGTAAATAAGGATAACTTATACTAAGCATGGGGACCCGAGTACCATAGCAAATGAGGATAACTCATACCAGCCATGGGAACCCAAGTACCATAGTAAAAGAGGATAACTCATACTGAGTAGGGGAACCTGAGCACTATAGTAAATGGGGATAACTTGTACCGAGCATAGAGACCTGAGTATCATAGCAAATAGGGATAACTTGTACCAGGCATGGGGACCTAAGTACCATAGCAAATGGGGATAACTCGTACCAGGCATAGGGACCCGAGTACAATAGCAAGTGGGGATAACTTGCACTGGGAATGGGGACCCGAGTACCACAGCAAATGGGGATAACTTGTACTGACAATGGGGACCCGAGTACCATAGTAAGTGGGGATAACTCGTACCGAGCATAAGGACCTGAGCACCATAGAAAATGAGGATAACTCGTATCAGGCATTAGGACCTGAGTACCATAGTAAATGGGGATAACTCATACCGGGCATGCGGACCCGAGTACCATAGTAAATGGGGATAACTCTTACCAGGCATGGGGACTTGAGTACCATAGCAAATGGGAATAACTCGTACCGGGCATGGGGACCTGAGTACCATAGTAAATGGGGTAAATCAAACCAGGCATGAGGACCTGAGTACCATAGTAAATGGAGATAACTCGTACCAAGTATGGGGACTCGAGTACCATAGAAAATGGGGTAACTCGTACCAGGCATGGAGACCTAAGAACCATAGTAAATAGGAGTAACTCATACCGGGCATGGGGACCCGAGTACCATAGCAAATGAGGATAACTCATACTGAGCATGGGACCCGAGTATCATAGTAAATGAGGATAACTAGTACCGGGTATGGGGACCCGAATACCTTACTAAATAAGGATAACTCGTACCGGGCATGGGGACCTGGGTACCATAGCAAATGGGGTAACTCGTACCGGGCATGGGGACCCAAGTACCATAGTAAATAGGGGTAACTTATACCGGGCATGGGGACCTGCGTACCATAGCAAATAAGGATAATTTCAGAATGACTTAGAACAAATTGTTTGAATGTTGGAGACATATTTTTTTTTATTTAAAGATCTGTGCCCCAGTTCCTACTGGGTATGTGCATGACTCTTACTGGGTTTGTAGACCCGAGTACTATAGTATCTATGCATGACTCATATTGGGTACGTAGACCCGAGTACCCTAGTAACTATGCATGACTCGTACTGAGTACATAGACCCGAGTACCATAGTATCTGTGCATTACTCGTGGGCCCCACACAGTTTCATATTGGGCCCCATGTGGCTGGGCCTCCCCTTTGACTTATATTTTTATTTAATATAATATTGTAAGTCAACTTAGCTTGCAAGTGTGCTTAGCATTTATATGTCTTGCAAGTTGAGCTATTTAATATGTCTAGTGAGTTGTGTGTTTTATTATAATTTGTGAGTTTTGAGAGTGTGTGTCTCCCATGTCTGTATAAGAATTGTTTGTTTGTATTTATTTTGTCCCCCCATGCTAGCTTAAGTAGTTATGGTTGTGTCTTCCCCTTCCCCATGTAAGTCTCTTTATATATTTCCATTGTAAAGGGCTAAAACAGCAGAGTATTAAGTATTGTTATTAAAATTAAAGAAAATACTTTGTCTTCGTGAACTTGCCTAAGCTTGTTCCGATCCTTGTGATTAAGTGGCAAGAGGCTACGTCTGTTCTCCTCAGAGATCAATTGGTGTGAGACCAATACTTATCCAGCATTTCCATTCATTTCCCTCTTTCATGACCTCCATCCATCATCCACACGGCCATCACTAAATAACCCCCACTGGCCAATAATCCATCATTTCATTTACAGAAAATATATAAATATCTATAAATCAAAGTGTGCACAAAGAATGTCAAGAAAAATATCATCAAATCATTCATCAATGTGATTAAGAAAATCAGCATTCGGTTGGAGTATTCATACCTACAGTAACTTATTATTTTCGCGATGCTACAGCTTGATCAAGGAAATTCTTTGGTGTGTTCTGAATTTGTGTGAATCGAACTGAGCCATTCAACGATTTATCTTCATAAGTTTTTTCTTTCCTTAACCCTTGAATCACTGGAAAAACCCCTACTTAAAGTTCCATAAGCTTTGGGGTGAGAAATCTCCTTGAATCCTTGCATTTTAGTTCAAACACCTAGTAGATTAGTCACCTAACCCTGACAGTCAGGTGACTAACCTGGGTCAAGCAACTAACCCTGATGGTAAGCTGACTGATCTTGTTCTGCTCTCGGTATTTTTGTCTGAAATCTCAGACAGTCGACTGAGGTCCTTCTATCAGTCAACTGACCCAACACTGTCACTCCAGAAATCTTTTGTTTCAATTTTATTTCACATTGTTTGAAGCTTTACTTAAACTTGTGTAATACCATGCTTGAAACTTTAAACTCCCATGTTTAAAAGAGCATATCTGAGGTATTAGAATTCCCTATTGATACTTGCTAGCTTTAAATCAATTGTAGGAATATTTCCTGCTAACAATAGAACTTAAATTCTTAAAATTTTGAATAATATCTTTGTTGCATATAACTTGATTCTTTGTTAAAGAACTCTTGGGACTTATTTCTAAACAAAATCATACACCGTTTAAAAATTCAAAAACATGTGAAATGAAGCTTGATTTATTGTGTTTATGTTTAGTTAATTGAGTTCTTAAATCAAAGTGTCTTGATTGTACGTGCTTGTGTGAGGGTTGAAAATGTAAGACTAGGCCACCCTTACCGTCCTACATCAAGCAACCTCTTTCAAATCTAAATAAGGAAAAATCTATACGTCTGGCCATGGATTGGGATTATTGTTCTTAACATTATGGATGAAAAATAATGGAAGAGTTGTCATTGATAGTGAATATTGGTTGAAAAGATTCTCTAAATTTAAACCTATTCAAGTTCATACCTTTTGGAATAACCGTGTACAGACCAAGGAATTAAGGTGTGGTGAAGTGAAACAATGATTGGATTGATTATTTATTTATGAAATAGAGTTATTGTTTGAGAGATATTTTGAAATTGTTCATCGCATACAGTGACAAGGAATGGGATGCATGAAAAAGAAACAACATGCTTGCTTCAAATGTATATGCATAGGTGGTTTGCTCATGGAATTAAGATGATTACAATTTAGAGCTTGTCCTAGGTTTATGGGACCACAGCCCTTACACATCATATTAATTATATAACTTTTCCCCCAAGAAAGTTCCACTTTCATCATCCGCGGAAGATTTTTCCAATTTCTCTGAGATAGACTTTGTAATATTGTGCAAAGGCTTCATGGAAGCATTACTCATTTTTAGCTTCTTGAATGAATCAGGTCTTGAATATCTTTTCTCACCTTTCCTAATAGAAGCAACCTCTTTCAAATCTGAATAAGGAAAGATCTATATGTCTGGCCATTGACTGGTATTATTGTTCTTAACATAGTGGACAGAAAATAATAGAAGATTTGTCATTGATAGTGACCTAGGCGTATATACGAATTACCAGGAGTCGTCTGAGCAAAGGAATTCGAGCACGGTATCAGCCGCAATTAATCTGGAATGAGATTATACACTAGCCATGTCGATGCATGCATGGGTGGGTTGCTCGTGAAGATGATTACAATTCAGATGGGCCAATATGAGACTATCTTCATAGCAGTGGACAAATAGGAACTATTGCTGATATATATTGTCCAGGAAGAAAGAACGTCACTCATAGTCTTTATATTAGTGATGGTTTTCATCAACCATCACTAATCATTCAGTTTAGTTAAGCAGCTAATCCATTAATTTTATTAATAAAATATAAATTAGTGACTAAATGGTTATCAAAAAAATTTAGAGTAGCTTTAATTTATATTCAAATTTGTAATTAATTATTAACTCGATTAACCGAATTAAAATATGTATTAACCGAACTGATAACCGATGAACCAAAAATTGGTAAAATCGTAACCAATGAATCGAACTGACCCTATTTATTGACTGAACCAAATTGACCAAAATTGGTTGCATAATTCGATGAATTCAAGTTTCCTGGAATTATACATGCTCACCCCTAATTGGTACAACATTTTTAATTTTAATTTTAAATGATAGACTATTAGTGACGATTTAGGAGAACCATCACTAATAACAGACTACTAGTGATGGTTTTAAGAGGTTTAGTGATGGTTTTAAAACAGTCACTAATAGTCTGGTTAAAATCCCCAATTCTCTGAGCTCTGCCTCCATCCTTTCCCTCCCCTTTCTTTCCCTCCCTCCTTTCCCACCCTTGGTTGCTCGCCGAACCTCCTCCCTCCGCCGCCACTCACAAAGCTCTTCGCCAAAGCTTCTCAAATCTCGCCGCCATTGCTCGCCGAAGCTCCATTTATGTACAATTCTTCCTCATATTCTTCCTCTACTTCGGCAAGTTGACCGTGTGTGTGTGTGTGTGTGTGTAGTACCTATGTGTGTCCGAGTGTGTGTGTGTGTGTGTGTGTGTGTGTGTGTGTGTGTGTGTGTGTGCGTGTGTGTGTGTGTGCATGTGGGTGTGTGAGTGTGTGTGTGTGGGTCTGACTGTGTGTGGGTGTGTCTGCGTGGGCGTGTGAGTGTGTGTGTAGTAGTGAGTGTGTGTGGATGTGTCTGCGTGGGTGTGTGAGTGTGTGTGTGGGTCTGACTGTGTGTGGGTCTGAGTACTGTGTGTGTGTCTGCCTACTACAATCTAATTCCCATTCCCCCTAAATTGTTACATATAATTTGTATGTTGTTTGACTGTGTTGTATAATTATGTTAGAAATTCAATATTGAAGGATTGAATTAAATTAGTTATTTTCTAAGTAGTTTAAATTTTAGTTTTATTTGATTCTTATATATGTTGTATTTGTTTATGCAAATTTTTTATTTATTCGATTCTTGTCTTGGTTATTATTATTTTTCATCGTATTTGTATACTTTTATAGTTATTGTATATTCATTATTATTGTTTTTATTGTTTGTATGTTTTAGATTATCATTATTGTAAATTTCAATATTGTTTAGTATTCCTTGTGAGTTTCGAAACAGTTATAGATGGTGCAAGGCAATTTTTTTTAAACAATGAAAATATATTTAAATATCATCTTTTTATCCCTAATTTAGCTAATATATTAGAAAGGGTAAAATGGAAGTAAATCAACCACATGTTCTTGTCCTCTTAATACATGTCTCCTTCCATATATAGGAAACAAGAACAAAGAAACCAAAACCCAACTAAAATTCAAGGGATTTCTTGAAGTGCTTTTAGAGCTAAAAATTTCAATATTTCTATGCTCTACACATACTTGAAGTTATAAACAGTTAAAGACTCAATCTCAAGTCACTTGCCACCTAGCCAATTGTTGACACAAAATCCAAATGGCCTGTTTATAACCAAAAATTTTGATGACCATTTTGAGAAGATGAGTAAAGTATAGAAAATCAAATTACCAGTTCTCTAACTCACTCTGTACTTTGAAAATGGAATCACCACTATTATATTTGTTTGAAAAGATAAAATAAAGGAAAACGTTTTTAAAGAGCCCATTAATTCTTTAAAAAATAAATTAATTAGTTAACATTCTATAATACATGCACTAAGAATGGTTATTGCACTTACATTGTGTATGTGTCCCTCATGAAAAAAATATAATTTTCTAATGTTAGATTTTTAAAAATTTGACAAAAAGTTATAAAAGGCAATGATCAGTTGATTGACTATGATAGATTACTAGAATATTGCTTGCTGATTGAGTTGATAGATTATTTATGTTGATGCAAGAAAAGCAAGGTGTAGTCCCAAGAGGGAGGTGAATTGGATTTTAAAATTTTCTTTTAATTCCTTTGAAGACTTCTTTTTATTTCTTTTATTTCTTTTATTTCGTTTAACCAATTCTTGACTTGTTTGTTTGATTTACCAATCACACAAGAACTTAGTTCTTTTAATCCACAACACTATTACTTAACCAAACAAAAAATCAACTAATCAATTAAACCAACCAATCAAGCACAATCTTCAAACCAAACAACCAATTGATTTGCCAAGTATAAGTCAACTACAGTACTATTTAGATTGACGAAAATTTTGCAAGATTCAGCACTCTTTGAAATATAAACACATTCCAATCAATATTAAACTTTAAACCATTCAACCACAATACATTAGATTCAACTTTCATCTTTTGTTGTCAGCCCTGTATATAAATTTGAATCAAGCCCTGTAGTAATGGGTTTGCTTCTCTAATATGATGTGAAATATAAAATTCAACACTCTTTCCAAAATCCAGAATTCAAATAAACTCTTAGTTAATTTTATCATTGGGATGTTAACCAAAAATATGATTTAACCAACGTACTCCCTTTAGGTTTCCGCAACCCAAATCAAAATTAAACCTTTAGTTTATTTAACTTCCAAATTATGTAGTTTGTATGATTTTGATATTTAAAATATCCACACAATTGTATATGTACTGAAAATAAAGAGAGTAAGGAAAAAAAGAGTGAAACCGGGATTTTTACGAGGTTCGGCTTATACCCAGCCTACGTCCTCGCCTTTGGCAAACCACCAAATGATTCACTAAACATGTTCCCTTATCGGGCAGAAAAAACCTTTACATACTCCGTCAGTAGGCTAGAGCCCGCCTCTCTAAACGATGTCCCCTCGTTCGATCACTCCTTAATTAGGCTAAAGCCCGCCTCTCTAAGCAATTTCCCCTTGCTTAGCCAACGATCCAAACAATCATTGGAATCGTCAATCTACAATATATAAATCAAATAGACGTGTACAAATAATGCTCACACAAGGAGCTAATTAGTACAATTTAGAAACTAATATACTTCAATTCAAAATACCAAAGAATGAAGTAAGAAGCTCAATGTAAATATCATCGGTTTACTTCTCTTTGATGAGGATCAAGAACTTAAATCATATCCTTCAGAGAAGATGTAAAAGCTCAGAGATTTCTCAAGAATTTCGTAGCAATTTAGAGCTTTAAAACAGATAGCGAAAGGGCTTTGAGTGAAAGAGATTTTGAAAGATGTTCAATGCTTGGTTTCTATGTGAAGATCATAAACCATGTATTTATAGGCTTGAAAAACATTCACATTCGTGCTGTCCAAGTTTACTTGGAGTGTCCTCTAAGTTTCTAAAAATATTGGGGCACACGTCAATTAGATTTGAAAATTAGAAGTTTAAAAAATCTGCCCGTTGCCGTACTTCAGTTGCCTAAAGTGCAACCTCAGTCAGCTGAAGAGGGGTCAGGAGCCTGAAGATACAGGGTCAGGCGCCTGAAGACACACTTCCTGTTCTAATTTTTATTCAGAAAATTCCTCGGTTACCTGAAGTGACTTTAGGAGCCTGAAGATATCTTTCTCTGATTTTTCTTTCCTTTTTCAAAAATATTTGACTTCCTTGCTTTCTTGCTTTCGAAAAATATTTTCTGGGGATTTAAAATAAAGTCTCTAAGTCCATATTACTCCCCATGATATTTTTACCTTTGAAGTACTTACATGAAGATTTCCCAATAATTTAAACACTTCTTGTTCTTTGGAAACTTCATGGTTATCTTCGAGCTTTGAGTTTATTCCATCTTTAGCTGTCTTTGAGCTTCCCTTTTTTATCACTTCATGACACATCATGTAATTTTAAGCTTGTTGGTGATCTTTCGAAACTTTGTTGGTTTTGGCTGTTTAAGTTTCTTGAAAAACATCATTACTTGAACACACAATGATATTAAATACCTTTTATTACAAGAGGTGAAAGCCTTGTTAGGCTAACAATCTCCCTTTTTTTATGATGACAAATAAGAAGCAAAAAGTTAGAAACACTTGTAGAATGCTCCCCCTTACAATAAGCATGGATTCAAGTAATGTTAAAGTAAGCCAAAACTATTGTTAATGTAATCCAAACTTCCACAAGGTTTTTGCAAAGCTCATATATATAGTCAAGTCAACATTCAGATCAGTATTTCTTTTTGCAAAGCTCATATATTCAGTTCATCATTACATTCATATTGCATTTTCATCATTCAGCTAGCATTTTTCCAAATCATTCAGCTGGTCAAGAGTCAGCTTAAATATTCAATTCAGCTCAAATATTCAGCATATTTTTGCTCTCTAAATCATCTCTCCCCCTTTGTCATCATGCAAAAAGGATACAAATTTTAATACAAAGAGCAAAGTACCATAAGATATGCATCAAAAAGTCATAAGTGGTACAAACCAAAACACATCACTAAGATGCGACCTACAACAGTACAATACATCACAAAAAAAAATTGTTTAAGTTTACATTTTAAAGCTAAGAAAACTTAATCATCATCTCCTTCAGCACCATCAGTAGCTTCATCGTCATCTTCCTCTTCTTCTTCATCTTCATTCTCATGATCATCATCATCATCTTCCTCTTCTTCTTTACCTTCATTCTCATCATCACCATATGAGGAACTACCCCGTATTTTCTCGATGCGAGTAAGACGCTGATCTAAGGAAGAGTAGTTATCCTATAGAGATTTAAGACCATCGCGCATATCTCGGCTAAAGGAAGTGAATTCATTGTAGAATGGTATGAACCGTGAAGGAGCTTCAGTTGCTGACCCTTGTGACTGAGCCTGAGATGGATGAGGAGGTGCAGGTGCTGCTCTTCGTTGTCTACCTCATTTTAATAACCACTCCTAATTTCGTTTTTCATATCCCATTTGTTTGAGGGTTATGGATGTAAAGAGGTCATATCTAGTCCTTTTTATGAAAAAATCTAATGAAGATGTGATATTCTGATTCGCAAGGATCAAATTAAGAGCCCCCCGTATGGAAGAGTGACTCGTGTTGTATCTATCTTTGCCCACATCCATTTCATAATAAAACTAGCCAAATCAAGCTTCTTCCCTTTTAACAAACACCACAATACAACGCAGTCTATATATGAGAGATGGTCATATAATCCGGCTTGTAGTAGAATGTTATTGGTGATGATCTTTAGAAGAATCTAGGCTTTCAAGTTTAAGTTCTTATAGAGTGGCGGATGTCCAAAATAGGTAGGTTCATTCTTCATTATTAGTGGTAAAAATTCTTCCAGAGTAAACTTTTGTTGAAGTATCCAAGATTGGGCAAATGCAGGGCATTCAAACTCTCCCAAAGTAATGTGGAGAATGGGAGCTAACGTTTGAGGAGTAAGCACTATTTTCCTACCCTTAGCTTCAGTTGATAAGCTATTCTCTCCTTGAATCATGTTAGCATAAAATATCTTGACAAGGTTTGGAAAAATTCCTTTAGCTTGGTATACAATAAAGTTTTTCCATCCAATGGTTTGGAATAACGGTAGGATATCAGAAAACTCAGTGTTGAAGAATTGGACATCAAGAACCTTACCAAATATAGGATCTGTAGACTGAAGAGGGATTCGATATACTTGCTTTGCATGAGGAGTTACCAACCATTGTTCAATGTTGGTATCACATCTTCCTGAAGACGAACCACGATGTGCTATCTGTTTTGTTCGAGGCATGGTAAGGATTCAGAGCAAGCCAATGGCGTATTTCTAAGCCTAGAATAGGTAGGATTGTGCTAAGGGATTATGATTCGAAGGTTTTCCAACAAGATATTGAAGAGATTCTAGTGTTGAAGCTTTGGGTGAGTGGTATGCCAGAGTTTAGGAGCCTGAAGTTTAAGAAAAAATAGGGTTTCGCGTGATAAATATTAAGAATCCGCGACTTCAGATTTTTCTAGGATAAAATAAGTGTAGACGCTTAAAGATTTTTCTAGGATAAAATTCAGCAAGCAGTAGCTATTCGGTCGCTTGAGGTCAGGAGCTCAGGCGCCTGAAGTACATGTAGGAGCCTGAATTTTTAGTTCAGTCAACCGAAGTTCTATAATTTCTAAAATTTCTTTATTTCCTTGTTTTGAACCTTTCTAACTTACTTCTCTTATTGTATAGTGGTTCAAGTTTCTCCTTTTATAGATACATACCTTTCTTTTAAAAAACACTTATGTAATCAGCTTTTATATTTTCTTTTTGTTTCATTTGGACAACCAACCTTCATGTATCCTTCTACTTTCTATTTTATATTTGTATGAAGTTATTATTTCATTTTTGGTACCCATATTTTCTTGGGTTCGGTTGATTTGTCAAGAGATGTTTCTTTTATTTTTCATACCTATTTAGTCTTCACACCCTTTCTCTTAAATGGACATTCAAACTTTATATGTCCCTTTTTCTTACATTGATAGCATATGGTGTTAGTGTAGGCATTAGAGGATGTACTAGCATAATTTTTCGATTCTTTTGAGAAATAACCCATGTAAAGATTCTTTTTCTTTTTATTTTTAATCCCATTAAATCCAATACCTTCTTTGTTTAAGGTCATCCTTTGTGATCCTATCATTTTGTCAAAATTTGTCTTTCCTTTAGTGAAGTTATAAATGATCTTTTCTTTATCTTCAATTTTATTTTTGAGATCATCTATCTCTATATCTTTCTTGCCATTAACTTTCTTTAGTGATTTCTCTAATTCTAGAAATAATTTTCTTATTTTATCCTCTAATTCAGAAAATATATATATATATATACCTTCTTTGTTTAAGGTCATCCTTTGTGATCCTATCATTTTGTCAAAATTTGTCTTTCCTTTAGTGAAGTTATAAATGATCTTTTCTTTATCTTCAATTTTATTTTTGAGATCATCTATCTCTATATCTTTCTTGCCATTAACTTTCTTTAGTGATTTCTCTAATTCTAGAAATAATTTTCTTATTTTATCCTCTAATTCAGAAAATATATATATATATATATATATATATATATATATATATATATATCTTTCTCATATACCGTAGAGGATAGGGATCGAAGGTCTTCTATCATTTTTTCATTCTTGTATTCTAATTCTTTGATTTTCAAATATTTTTCATTTTCAGCAAGATATTTAAATTCTAACTCCTTTGCCATAGCTTCATTCTTACTTTCTTTTTTCTTAATTCTTGAATCCTTTTCTCTTTCAGTCGTTCTAAGGGATTCTAACTCTTTCATTGTACCTTCATTCTTATTTTTCAATGATGTATTTTGTTTAGTTGCTTTGATAAGCATCTTATGGACTTTGAATAAATCATTTTGAAGTTCTTCATAAGATGGCATGTACTCATCATTGGATTCATTTGATGAATCACTACAAGAATTATTTAAGGATTTGGATGAGGAGCTTTCCTCGTTGCCCCAAGCCATAAAGCAAGTATAAGCAACCTCTTGGTCACTTGATTCATATTCTGAACTACTTGTACTCATATCAATCCTATTATTCCTAACATCTATAGTGCCTTCGTAAGTGATTTCTAGCTTGTCCCATATTTCCTTAACTAATTTTCAAGTCATTACTTTATTAAATTCATTGGCATTTAAAGCATAATATAAGGCATTCATGGCACTAGAATTTACTTGCAGCATCTTATAGTCTAAGTCTGTCATATCAATTTTCTCCTTGGGAACTTGTTTTCCATCGACTAGTTTAAAGTGAATTTGGTCACCATCCATGACAACCTCCCATGCTGTCCAATTCATAGTTCGAAGATATATTTGCATTCTCTTTTTCCAAAAGGTATAGTTGTTTCCATAAAGGATTGGTGGCCTAGTTGAAGATTGTCCCTCTCTAAAGGGAGCTACGCCTAAGTGAGCCATTAGGATCTTTTTATAGCACTATTTAAGATTTTCTATAACCCCTCTTTGATACCAATTGAAAAGTAAGGTGTAGTCCCAAGAAGGGGGGTGAATTGGATTTTAAAATTTTCTTTTAATTCCTTTAAATACTTCTTTTTATTTATTTTATTTTTTTTAACCAATTCTTGACTTATTTGTTTGATTTACCAATCACACAAGAACTTAGTTCTTTTAATCCACAACACCATTGCTTAACCAAACAAGTAATCAACTAATCAATTAAACCAACCAATCAAGCACAATCTTCAAACCAAACAACCAATTGATTTGCCAAGTATAAGTTAACTGTAGTACTATCTAGATTGATGAAAATTTTGCAAGATTCAGCACTCTTTGAAATATAAATACATTCCAATCAATATTAAACTTTAAACCATTCAACCACAATACATTAGATTCAACTTTCAGCTTTTGTTGTCAGCCTTGTATATAAATTTGAATCAAGCCCTATCGTAATGGATTTGCTTCTCTAATATGATGTGTAATATAAAATCCAACACTCTTTCCAAAATCTAGAATTCAAATAAACTCTTAGTTAATTTTATCTTTGGGATGTTAACCAGGTAATGTACTTAGTTTTCGCAAGATATGGTTTAACCAACATACTCCCTTTCGGTTGCTGCAACCCAAATCAAAATTAAACCTTAAGTTTATCTAACTTCCAAATTACGTAGTTTGTATGATTTTGATATTTAAAATATCCACGCAATTTTATATGTACTGAAAATAAAAAGAGTAAGGAAAGAGAGAGTGAGACCGGAATTTTTACTAGGTTCGGCTTATACCTAGCCTACGCCCTCGCCTTTGGCAAACCACCAAAGGATTCATTAAACCTATTCCTTTACTGGGAGGAACAAACCTTTACACACTCCTTCAGCAGGATAGAGCCCGCCTCTCCAAACGATGTCTCCTTATTTGGTCACTCCTTAATTAGGCTAGAGCCCGCCTCTCTAAGCAATATCCCCTTGCTTAGCCAACGATCCAAACAATCCTTGGAATCGTCAATCTACAAGATATAAATCAAATAGACATGTACAAATAATGCTCACACAAAGAGTTGATAGTACAATTTAGAAACTAATATACTTCAATTCAAAATACCAAAAGAATGAAGTAAGAAGCTCAATGTAAATATCACCGATTTACTTCTCTTTGATGAGGATCAAGAACTTAAATCATATGCTTCAGAGAAGATGTTAAAGTTCTGAGATTTCTCATGAATTTCATAGCAATTCAAAACTTTAAAACAAATAGCAAAAGGGCTTTGAGTGAAAGAGATTCTGAAAGAATGTTCAATGCTTGGTCTCTATATGAAGATCATAAACCATGTATTTCTAGGCTTGAAAAAAATTCACATTCATGTTGTCCAAGTTTACTTGGAGTGCCCTCCAAGTTTTTAAAAAAATTGGGGCGCAAGTCAATTGGATTTGAAAATTAGAAGTTTAAAAAATCTGCTTGTTGCCGTACTTCAGTTGCCTGAAGTGCAACCTCAGTCGCCTGAAGAGGGGTCAGAAGCCTAAAGATACAGGGTCAAGCGCCTTAAGACACACAGCCTATTCTAATTTTTATTCAGAAAATTCCTCGGTCGCTTGAAGTTACTCCAGGAGCCTAAAGATGTCTTTCTCTAATTTTTCTTTCCTTTTTTCAAAAATATTTGACTTCCTTGCTTTCTTGCTTTCGAAAAATATTTTCCAGGGATTTAAAATAAAGTCTCTAAGTCCATATTATTCCCCTAAAGAGCTTCTTTTCATTCACAATGATATTTTTACCTTTGAAGTACGTACATGAATATTTCCTAATAATTTAAACACTTCTTGTTCTTTGGAAACTTCATGGTTATTTTCAAGCTTTGAGTTTATTCCATCTTCAGCTGTCTTTGAGCTTCCCTTTTTGATCACTTCATGACACATCATGTACTTTTAAGCTTGTTGGTGATCTTTCGAAGCTTTGTTGGTTTTGGCAGTTTAAGTTTCCTGAAAAACATCATTACTTGAACACGCAATGATATTAAAAACTTTTTATTTGTAACCATCAAAACAAGAGGTGAAAGCCTTGTAAGGCTAACACATAAATTGTGAAATGCATACTACTTAGTTGACTAGAATGTTGCATGTCGGTTAATTGAACAAATTGAGAATTGCATTTCATGTGTTCATTGAAGCTTAGACCTGTTCAAGAATGGTTACTATACATTCATACCTCATCGTACATGTGGAAAAAATCAATTAATGAAATTCAATTGATTATTAGTCATACTATGTAGACTAATAATCAATTGATCATGTTCATTATTTGTTTAATTTACGATTAGTGATGTTTGTATTTCAACCATTCTTGAATTGTCTAATGTGGATAGTTTAGGAAGTTGTATTTACATTGTTGTCATCGTTCACGCTTTGTTCATTGTCATTATATATTTTGAGCGCATCTCTACTTATGTTCTTTGGGTGCATAGTGGGGTGTCGTGACAATTTGTTAGTGGTGGAACACTAGCAATGTGTTCACTTCCCCCATCTCGTGTACATGGAGAGCCATGGGGAGATGCTACCAAAATTTAGAATGACTATGACAAAGGAATTTGAGCAATTGAATGTAATGCAAATGCAATATTCCTGAATGGGATAGGATCCATACCCTTTAGACAGAAGGTGGTTGATTTTAGGATTTACGATGCATGCGGCATAAACATTATTCTAAGAATATAATCAACACCATTTACTTATACATGTTATAAGGTAGTTAATGAACATGGATAAGAGTTGGATGAACGCTCGGGGTAGGTTTTTTGACAAATACGTGAAAGGGGTACATAATTTCGTAGAGTTTGCGTGTCCTCATGTAGACAAAGCCAGTAGAATACGGTGTCCTTGGAAGAAATTCCAAAACATAACATTCAAACACATTGACTTGGTTCATACACATCTATTACGCTTTGGAATGGAGAAAAGCTACACAACATGGGTGTTCCACGATAAATATTACGCACTTCAGAGTGATGATGATGAAGATGAAGTTGTTGGAATTTGTGTATTTCCAAGAGGGGGTGAATGGGATATTAAAAAAAATTTTCCTAGGTTCAACTAAACTAGCATCAGTAATAGACAACCTAGGGTCATTCTAAGCATAAACCAATTGCGTAAATAAATATAATGTGCAGAAATTAAATCATGCGCAACATTCACAATACATAAAGTATAACATACATGTACAGGAATATAAAGTGCAAGAAAATAAAATCAGACACACAATATGTTATCGGGGTTTGGCCAATACTGCTTACATCCTCGCCTCAAGCTCACAAGCAAAAGGATTCCACTAAGGTTCGCTTAATGAGTGGAGCAACATGGATTACAACACCTTAGCATGATGGTGCACCTAGTTTTCTTAACTAGGTCTGAACCAGTCCAGTGCTCACCTAACTGAGTCTGAGCAATTCAGAACTATTCACAGGACTAGTCTCCATCTTTTGACCACACATCGGGAATACAACAGATAATCAGTTGAGATATTTTTGTGTATAGCATATGTGCTTCTACAATAAGCAAATATGTACCAATACGCACAACACAACCAATGCACTCACAGATGATAAGTATTTATGCTCAAAGTGAGATTGGTCAAGTTTTATATTAGCTCTCAATACTATGTGTATATATGTATGTGCAAGAGAGTGAGCTCTTTGATTCAATATAATATTATAATATATGAACAATCAATGGAACATTAAAACACTAATTAGATATCTCAACAAATATATTTTCAGTGTTAAGCACAATAGAGATTAGGATCAAGCTTGCAAAGATTTATTCTATCAAATATCACAAGCAAGCCCTTGAATCTAGCAATAAGGATGCCAAGACTCAAAAGCAAGTATGAGTTCTTCCCAAATGATATTTATCAATCAAATACAATGGGAATAACTTTAGCTTACTCTCTAAAATCAATTTTTGATAATGCAAAATGAGAGAGTTGCAAGCTTCAAGAAGATGTATGAAATGTGCGCAACAATCAAAAATCAAACTCCCTTTCAAGTTGCAATTAGTTTGCAACCTAAGAGTAAAACAAATGATTCTCCTCAAAAATAGTTTTTCAAATCAAAGTGTAAGGAGAATAAGTAGTATGCTTTTAAAGATTGAAAGAATTTGAGCAATTAGAGGAGTGTGAGTATAAAAAATTTTAGAGAATTTTTTACAGATGATTTTTGCTAATCTCTCACTAATTAAGACAAATGAGGGAGCATATATAGACATCCATTAAAAAAAAAATTAACCGTTGGGGACACAGAGATCTTTTGCGAAAAAGAATAATGAGTTTAACTAAATTTAACCTCAACTAATTATGGTAAAAAATTGGCCAACCCCAGAGGTTTGGTCGTCCGAACACTCACAAAAATTCACAAGAAATTTTCCAATTCGGTCAACCGTGGCCAATGGTCGATCGTCCGAGCCAGGCTATTTTCTCAGGGCTTTGTCGTTTTGGTCGCCCGGTGAGGGTTCGATTTATCGAGATTTGAAATTTGGTCGACTGAGGTCAATTTGAACTAACAATTCGGTCAACTAAGGGAGATAAAGAAAGTCACATCTAAACTTCGGTCGACCGTAGATGATATGCTCAAAATATGTTCGGTCGGCTGAGGCATGGTCAAAATGTTGACCTCTAACTTGTTCGGTTGACCGAGGCATTTATAATGCGAAGGGTTTGCTCGCCCAAAGCTTAGTCAAACTTTTGACTTTCTAGCCTATGGTCTGTTTGGTCGACTGAGCTAATTAATACTAGAAGGGTTCTGTTGACCGAGCTTGCAAACCCTGTTTTTGACCTTTAAGTTATTTTATTTTTTAAAAAACCTTTACATGAGTTTAGCTTTTAACAAAAAGGTCTTTTGAGTTTAGGTTAAGTCTCCTAAGGTCAAGTTTGGATCCCTACGGTCAATCTAATGTCTCTTTGAGCATAAACCTATCATGTATGCACTACATTATTATAGTCCATTATTATAGACCCAAAATATAAAAACCTATTGCATTTACAATTAAAATAAATGTCTTCAATCTTATTGCTCGTGTGTCTTCATGGAATGCGCTAGATACATATGATCTTGGTTTTTCTTCTGGCTTCCAAGTCCCTTGATCTTATGTGTGTTGAAATTTAGACCTATTCACACACTTAAACACACATAAGATACTGGTACTTTATCAGCATCAAAACAGAGATCGGACTCAAAAAGTCAACAGAAGCGGAGGGGGCAAATATAGTAGGTGGTGATACACGTTTGAAAGGGTTGATCGAAATGTTAGGTGACTTGCAAAGGGGGGTTGTAGTGGACACGGACGATGTCAGTGTATCACGCACAGGTAATGGTTCTACTTCAGTAGGTACCATACCTTGCAATCCTAGTATGTTAAATCGACTCAGTAAACCATTTGCTAATCTTGTAAGGGATGCACGGGTGCCCCTATATCCAAACTGTACGAAATTCTAAAAATTGGAGTTCTTGATAAAATTGTTTCATGCAAGGACAATGCACGGATTATCTTAGAGCGCATTCAACATGCATTTAAACCTCATTAAGGCGGCACTACCTGATGGTGAAATACTTTCGAAGTTATTTTATGAGGTGAAGTATCACGCCCTAAACCCGCAGATGAGTCCCAGGTGTGATTTTAGTAACCTAACCTATCTCTGTATCAATTAAAACATACATGGTACTATGCTGAATGAGGGTTCGACCCCGTGGGGTACACGTACACCCTATACACATTCACATACATATCCATACTCATCAAATACGTAGCGAAAAATGTCCGTTCTATACATACATCATACCATACCAAAGTCTATACAAAACTAGAATATACGTTCCCAAAATTATAGTACATACTCCGGGTGTCTACAAAATCCAACAAGGACAACCCGGTTGCAAAACTCGTACCTACACAAGTACTAAATGTAGCTAAACAACACCCCCGCTTCCAGATGCTAGGATGTTAGTTTCAGCTATCCGAAGGACCTGAAAAACATTTGTATATTTGAGATGAGACACCTCTAAGTAAGGAAGAAAGCAAGTTATATCAGTGTGTGGCATACGAGTGTTATTTCGGTGTAAAACATAACACAATACAATACAGTACAATACAGTTCAATACAGTTCCAGTATTTTTCACAAATTTGTTCTAGTAATACGATACCAAACATACGATCAGTGTCATCACACTCAAGCACCTAATACCCTGCAGTAACTAAAGCCTCACAGCGATATCGTTTCCAGTACGGTGTAGCTCACACCCATCAGTGACTAGCCAAAAAGAACGAGCGATATTTCACATCTTCAGATATAGAGTCAGACACTCTCACCCACGATAATTACCCGAGACATGGCATCAGCGTATAGTAATTAGCTGCCTCTAACTGATTTACAAAACCTAGAACAATTTTGGAACTCATGTCCCTATACTCATCAGCGTACGGTAATTAGCCGCCCCTTGCTGTTTTTACAAAACCTGGAAAATTTACATACGACATTTCATTCCACACTTATTTGAGTATATAACAAATCATATCGTTTTTCAGTTCAAGAATACAGTTTAATACAAATATGGGTATGGTCATCTCAATACTACAAATTTTAATACAACATACGATTTCTCCAACAAAGTAGAGATGATACCCGAAACCCCCAAATTTTCCCAAAAAATGTAAACCGAAAAATCCCACATGTTTACCTGATAGATTTTTCCAAATAAGTAATCAAAACATACATACGATCGTAACCTACAAGTTTACCGATCCTGATTTTAAAAATAACTTATATAAACAGAATCCCCTTACCTTTACCGAATACAAAAATACGAACTCTACGGCTCCAAAACTACGAACCAAGCTACCAAAACCAAAACATCTAAGAACTATACTTCACTATAATTCTTACTACTACATATAAACTGAAACGAAACTGAAATCATACCCTTACCTCGGCTTTTGGGTCAAAACCCAAAAATCCTCAAAATGAGATTTCGATCAGCTAAAAACGTAGAGCTTCCTCCCCTGATCCGCACAGTAATATTGGATTGTTGAATCAAGCAACGAACAGCGAAGAATCAAAGAGAGAGAGAGAGAGAGAGAGTGAGAGAGTTTGAGATTTCTTAGCAACTAAGCAAGAGAAATGGATATTTATAGCCCCTTTGACCCGGCCAACCTCATCGACAAGATGGCACTTTCGTCAATGAATCATCCATACATTTCATCGACGAACCGACCCCTTCGGCGACGAACCCTATTCTGATATTTTACAACACGTTCGGTGTCTCTTCATCGATGAGACTCTGAATTTCGGTGATGAAGAGTACAACGGCCTTCGTCGACGAGAACAATGGCTTTGTCAACGAAGCCTACAAAATTTACCTTTTTATCATCTTACTATTTAGTCAATCCACATATCTCGGGTCGGGTTCTTACACGAAGACATACATGCGTGAATTGGGTGTCAGTTACATTCCAATACATGCATATAGGTATGATTATGCACACTTCATGAACTTGAAAATGCGAACGAGTGCCCAAGATGTGGTGAACTGAGGTATAAAACTAATCAGAAGAAGGGTATAAAGATCGCCCACAATGTTCTGCAATATTGTCCATTAATACTGCGGCTATAATGATTGTACATGTAATAACCCAAAAAAAAATATAAAAATATAAAATAAAAAAAAATGAATAATAATAATGGTCATTTAGTTAGTATCAAAATGAAAGTGTTTCTCTGTTAGGATCCTTGATTCCATGTTTGATGCCTAAGAAAGACCTTATCTAAGCGAGTGCTCAGAGACCATTGCGGCTCAGTCGCTCCCTAGAGGTCGACCTGGTTAAAATGGAATTTCATAAGATAAAACAGAGTAGACACTGTTTATATACGTAAATAAGTATATAAAATAATGTTTTGACTGACATAATTTGTAGAAATATATGATAAAATAATAATAATATAAGTATCCTATGCGGGGCCCACAAGACTATGTGGGACCCACATGAGTCCCGAAGCCATGTGGAGGTTTACACGAGTCTCGAAACTGTGTAGGGGTCATAAAATCGTATGAAGATTATTGGAGTTACGTAGAATCCATTTGGGTTTCAAAGTTGTGTGGGACCCACAAGGCCATGTGGGGTCTACATGAATTTTTAAAATTTAAATTTAATTCTTGTTCAAAAATAAATAATAAAATAAATAAATACTAAAAATAGTTTAAAAATAATAACAATGATAATAATAATGATAATAATGATTAAGAAAAATAATAAATTAATAAATTAACTAATTAATTAATTAATTAGGTAAGTGACTAATTAAAAATTTATTTAATGGGAATGGTGGCAAGTACTCCCACATGGCCTTCATACCCATCCCATATTCAACTCATACCTTGCCCATCCCTTACCCATTCTTTAATTTTTAAAAATTATAATTTCACCCATCTCCCCACACTTTTATAAATTTCATTTCTTCCCCAAAATTTTCCTATAAATAGGAAGCTCTCAACCTTCATTTTTCACAACAATTTTTCCAAGGAAGAGAAGGATTAGTGAGTGAAAGAATTTGTGGTGGAGAGAATTTTTGAGTAAGTTCTCACTCACCCACTCTTTCCGATCTCATTTCTTAGAAATAGTTATTGTATTCGTAACATAAGGTAAAAGAAGAAGGTAAGTAAATTTGATTATGTTAGTTTCATTTTTATTTAAAATTCATACCCGAGTTTATTTTGTAAGTAAATTTCAATTATGTTACTTAGTTCCATAAAATTTCCATGAGTTTACTTTTACGTATATTTAATTATACCAGTTCTATCTTTAATATACTTGCATTTATTTTTGGGTCAAGAAATATTCTAATCCCCTCGGGTAAATTTTCAACATTTCTTTCTATTAGAAAAAATTTATATATATTTTAACACAAAAATTGTTTGGCATGAGTTTATTTCTACGTTGCATTATTCATGAAAATATGAGTAAAGATGAGATTTTCACTAGATTATTTTAAATTGCATAAATTATAATAAAATGGTTTTAAAACCCCTTATGGCAAAGCAAGTTCAAAGTTACAGATACTCGGTACCGCAGCTTAAAGTTTAAATGGATCAGAGTACACCCACACTGTATACAGAGTAGTTATTTATGTTAATGGATTTCTCCTGAGTGCACACTTGGTTTCAGACCAGGACTTAATAAGGAAAATCTTACTTAATATTTACGTACGTTGATTTAATTTGGTCGGCCAGCCAGTTAAGTCCAGTCTTCGGACCGCACAACCCAATCATGAGGGTAAACATGACTTACGGTAAATAGGCCTAAGGGTGGTTTTTACAATATATGTTTATACATATTTAATTACGTGTACAAAATTATTAATGAGTTGAAGGAAAAGTATAAGTTTATATGAAAACGGTCATTCTTGTGCCTAAATGACGATTTAAAGGAAACGTATAAGAAAAAGTATATGTATGCATATAGTTAAATATTTTTATAGTTTTAAAGTTAAAAGTTTAATTTAATGGTCACAGTATATGGCTATTAAATTTTACTGTTATAGTTGATGGTAAAAGTTTTATGCAGAAATTTTTAGATTTACATTTATTTTAGAAACAATTTTAAAGTTATAGTATTAAATATTATTCTACAAAAATTTTAAAAAACTCATTTTGGCCACACACTAATAATAATCTTGTTTACTTACTGAGCATCGTCTCACCCCCAAACATATTTTTATTTCAGATAACTCTGAAGAGCATGTCGAAAATCAAGCTTAGCAAGCATGCGGGTGGGGATAGAAAAATAAAGAATGATTAGAAATATTAGTATGATGTCAGATATTTATGTTTGTGTAATTTTCTTCTTTTAAAATAAATGATTGTAATATGGATAATTAGTGCTCTGGTTTAATAATAATTGAGTTTATTTGCTTCCACTGTAAATTAGTAGTAAAAAGTAAATATCCCAGACCCTTCGGGGTTGGGGTGTTACCATACATTTGCAAAAAGACTACTACAGATATGAGATACCATAAAGATAAACTTCTTCAAGAGGAAAACATCTTTAGCCATCTAGCGGACTCGGAAGCTTGGGCCAAGTTTGATAAAATGCATCTGTGCTTTTCTAGTGATCCTCGCAACATCAAACATAGCCCTGCTTCAGATGGGTTCAATCCTTTCAGTAACATGAAAACCCTGTATAGCATGTGGCCAATTATGATCATGTCATACAATATGTCACCATGACGATGTATGAAAGAACCCTTCACTTATATGTCTCTATTTATTCTCGGACCGAGGGCACTCTGTAATGATATTAATGTTTACCTGTGTCTGTTAATTAACGAGTTAAAAGAACTATGGGAAAAAGGAGTGGAGACATTCGATGTGGAAACCGGGACAACATTTCGGATACATGCTGCACTGTTGTGGACAATTAATGATTTCCCTGCTTATGGCAACCTTTCGGGTTGGAGCACAAAAGATTACTTAGCATGCCCGATGTGTAATAAGGATGTTGGGTCCTTATCCTTAAAACATGGATGCAAGTTATGCTTTATGTGTCATCGTCGTTTTCTATTACTTGGACATCCTCAGAGGACTCGTGGTGTTAGAAGCTTTAATGGAAAACTGAATGAAGGTTACATCCAAATCGAGTAAGGGGGGAAGATATATTAAACCAACTTAAGTTGATCGAAGATGTGAAATTTGGGAAACCACTGGGCAGTAGAAAAAGGAAACGTGCTAAGTGGGAGTTGAATTGGACAAAGAGAAGCATCTTCTTCGAGTTGCCATATTGGAAAGATCTTCCATTACGCCACAACCTGGATGTCATGCACATCGAGAAGAACATTTGTAAGAATGTCATTTGTACATTACTGGATATAAATGGGAAGACAAAGGACACCTCAAATGCTCATCAGGATATGGAAGATATGGGAATATGGCCTGAGTTGCATCAAATTCGTAATTGGGACAAACTTCTCATGCCATCAACCTGCTACATATTTTCGAAGGATGAGAAGAATAATTTCTTTGAATGGTTGAAATCAGTGAAGTTCCCTATTGGATATGCATCGAACATAGCTCGATGCATAAGCACAAATGAAGGGAAGATGTTAGAAATGAAAAGTCATGACTGTCACGTCCTTCTACAATGGGTTCTACCCAGTTTCCTTTGTGGACACTTGACTGAAGATGTTCGCTCGGTGCTAATTAAGTTAGGAATCTTTTCTAACAGTTGTGCTCCAAAAAATTGAGCATAAACGTACTTGCATGGTTAAAGAAGGATATCGTGATTATACTATGCAAGTTGGAGAAAATATTTTCGCCAGCATTATTCGATGTGATGGTCCACCTGGCCGTCCATTTACCAAGATGGTCATAACTGGAGGACCAGTGCAATATCGTTAGATGTATCCCATTAAGAGGTAAATTATAAAGTCCTTCTACAATGTTCACGTGATTTCCTCACTTTTTTGCGTACAAGTCACTAATGTTATGTAAAATGCACAAGTTCTTGCCCACTTTGAAGGGGTATATGCACAATAAGGCATGGCCGGAAGGTTCAATCATTGAGGTATACATTGACAATAAATGTCTTGAATTTTTCTCACTGTATCTACATGATATTAACACAAGGTTCACTCATGAGGAGCAAAATGTAGACGTTCATGCTATTAATGCCGAAAATGAAGAACCGAGGAACTCTATATTTCGAGGAAATGTTCGGTCATTCAGTGTAAGGGTTTACGATTTTATTAATATGGACGACCTATGAAAGGCCCATTTTTACGTCCTCGATAATTGTGATGAAACTATTCCACATATCGAGTACATGGTTCCAAACTCCTTACTTTGTATTGTATTTACATATGTATATATATACGTATATATGTATATATACTTAGTTGACATTAACATGTACTATTGTTGCATATAGTGAACATAAAGCTGAACTTCTGGCCCAAAATGAAAGGAATGTTGACGAAAGACATAAGAAGGAATTTGTCAATTGGTTTGGGAGCCGTGTAAGTAACAAATTTTATGTGAGTTCGAAGCAATGTACATTTTCAATATGAACGGTTTGCTCATCTAAACTCCCTTTTAATTAATAGATGAAAGCCATGTATTACAATAAAGAACCAATGGCAAGTAAAGATTTGAACGAGTTGGCATGTGGCCCTAATTAATGAGTTAACCGCTACAACGGTTGCGGTTGCATTGTCAACAGTTGTAGATTTCATACAAAGTCCCTTGAACTACATAAAAGAACCCAGAATTATGGGGTTGTGGTGCTAGGCATAGAAGGAGATGAGGAAATTGACTACTTTGATGTCCTAGATGACATTATAGAGCTTCAATATAGAGCCAACAGACTCATCCATATGTTCAAGTGTACCTGGTAAGACATTAGCGATAAAAAGACTGGGATAAGCATGGATGCCTACTTTACCAGTGTCAATTTTAGTCAAACATGGTATCAAAATGACCCTTTTATGCTAACAACGCAGGTAGAAAGCGTGTTCTACCTTAAGGACACAAAATTGAAGGGTGAAAGGCATGTGACCCAAAAACTTCCTCCCCAAAGTTTGTATAATATTACAGAAGTTGCAGATGTGGAAAAAAGTATCAGGGAGGATGCTATCCAGGACGATAAGTCATCTGTTAGTACAGCAACGCAATCTGCTGTCAATGTTGCTGAGGAAGGAGCCAATCCTATACCATTGAATAGGGTTGGTGCCACGATAGAACTCGTAGGGACTGCTGAGATTGGAATTGAACCTTATGAAGACATTGACTTCATCAACAATGATGACACTGATTGGGAAAATGAAACTATGGTCAAGTACTATAGTGGTGAAGAATACATTTTAGAAAGTGAGGATGATCCTGATATTGAGGACGTATAGGGGGTAAGCATGTTTTGTTGTCACCATAATCATGACATGTGTAAATAACTGAAAAAAAATATATATTTTCTATGCATCTATCTAATATTCAATCTTCTTATATTTACTTGTGTATTATTTTGCAGACATGGAACCAAGAGGTCGTCGTCACCAAGTTCAGTCCAGGCTCTCGACTATATCGTCCCTGAGGATGATTCAATGTCCTCGAGACCGAAGGAGGACGTTGGTCCTTATGCGGCACCGTCTGAGCCCTAGGGACCCATACTCAATGATGTTAATCCATCAACTGGGCATCAGACCCAAGGTGAGTTGCCCCCATAATGAGCAGCGCTAGTAAGGTTATGAGTATTTGATTTAGAATAATATATTAATGGTCGTATACGTGCATGATAACGATATTGTTCTTAATTAACTCTCCTTGTCGCATTGACCTCGTCGAAGACACAGACAACGAAGTCAGGCCGTGGTGCAGTAAACACGGTCCTTGAAAAACACCTAGAAAGGAATGGGGGGCAGCGGATCCAGATTGATATTCCTCCAGGCTACACGACCCTGCTAAACGATTGGTGCACGAGCTGGACACAGGAGCTCGGCATTATATGCCGACAATATGCTTCAGTCACCTACTTCAAATGGCCACATGTGACTGAGGTTCAGCGTTTGGTTCTCTACGAGCGCATCTTGGTAAGTAACTCTAAACCATTTCTTTTACTTTTAATATACTACACAATTAACTATCTAACATTCTATATATATATATTTCATATGCAGGTAAAGTTTGATATGGACATTTTCACCGCCGACCATGTAAAAAAGGTGGTGAACACTTAATTGTGAGCACTCAGTTCAAGAGCTATCGCACTGAAATACGCAAGCAATATTTTAGGGTGATGGAAGATCAAGTTGAGGCTCACCCATTTGATATGATCTCCTTAGAGGATTGGGAGGTGGTGTGTCGCCATTTCCGACCCCCGGCCTATCAGGTGATGTGTTTGTATTGTTATAACTACTTTGTCGTATTGATGTCGCTAATTAATAAAAAGTCTTTTTTTTTTCTTTTTCGTAGGCTATCTGTAAGAGAAATGCTAAGAACTGCAGCAAACTAGAGACGACGCATTGCGGTGGGTCAAAGTTGTTCATCAAGCATCGAAAGGTTATTTCTATATTTATATGTCTGATCATTATCAGACACGTGTTATTTATGTTTACACCTCCGCATTAATGATAATGTAGTGTGATCCCGAGACTGGCGACCTAGAGCCAACGCCATATCTTTATCAGAGAACACATCAAAGGCCATCGGGGGAGTGGTGCCCAGGTGCGAAGAGCAAATATGTACGTCAAATATATTATTTAGTTCACTATTTTATTTAAAACGTCAAAGTTGTATTCTTATTTCTTCATTTTTTGCATTTTCATGACTAAAAATAGGCGAGGATATTCGAGTTGAGGAATGCACCAGTTCTAGAGGGGAGTGAGCCAATTTTAGATGACGATATATGTAGGAAGATGCTTAGGGAACACGCGGGGGGCTGGTTGAATGGTATTGGCAATAGATGCATCACCCCAACATCGTCATCTTCTTTGACCACGACGTCTCGTGCTGAGCTTGACCGAGTGCGTAAGGAAGCCAAATCTCAAAAGGAGGATATGGTTCTCTGGATGCAGACAATGGAAATGGAGAACCAGCAACTTAAAGAAAAGGTGTCCACCTAGCAAGTGAAGGTGACCATCATCTAAGTAGAGATGGAAGCCATGAAGAACTGGAAAGTGCAGATGGAACAAATGTTGTGACAGTCTCGCCCAGATGATGTGGGTGGCTCCTCCTCTCATTAGAAGGTATACTTAATATGCGGTAGGAAAATTTGTGAGGAGATTTTTGAAATTGAGTTGTTCTAAATTACACAATGTAATTATGCAATTATATTTTCATATTTTATTATATGTATTGTGCATGCAATGAATTAATAGACCCAACATCTGTAGGAATTCACATAACAATATTTTTATTGTTAGAGTGGAAACAAACTTAGTAAACTTAGTTCATTTTAAGTCCTTAGGTGTCCAAATCAAGCATACAAGGTCCAAACCAAACATGGACAATCCTGAAACATCCGTCACATTAAACTGGACGTACCGGATTTGACGGTGCCTAAAAAATCCATGTCAATTGAGAATTATACGCTTAGAGGTGAACTTAGTACAATTAGTTGAATTTAACCACTCATGTTTCCAATTCTGGCATACAAGGTCCAGACTGAGTTCGGTCAGTCCCAACACATTTGTCACATCGAATTGGACGTGCCGAATCTAACAGCCCCCAAAAACTCATCCCCGAGAGCTTTTTCCCCATTTAGAAGCAAAGTTAGGATAGAAACAAACTTAGTAAATTTAGTTCATTTTAAGAACTAAGATGTCCAAATCAGACATATGAGGTCCAAACCGAGCACGGTCAGTCCCAAGACGTCTGTCACATCGAACTGCACGCTTTGGATCTGACGATGCCCAAAAACTCCATGCAAATTAAAAATTATATGTTTAGAGGCGAACTTAGTACTCTTAATTGAATTTAACCACTCATGTGTCCAATTCAGGCATACGAGGTCCAAACTGAGTTCGATCAGTCCCAACATGTTTGTCACATCGAAATGGATGTGCCGGATCTGACAATCCCTAAAAACTCCTCCCCAAGAGCTTTTTCCCCACTTGGAAGCAAGGTTAGAATAGAAACAAACTTAGTAAACTTAATTCATTTTAAACACTCAGGTGTCCAAATCGGGCAAATGAAGTCCAAACCGAGTGTGGTTAGTCCTGACACGTCCATCACATCAAACTATACGTGTCAGATCTGAAGGTGCCCAAGAACTCCATGCCAATTGAAAATTATATGCTTAGAGGTGAACTTAGTACACTTAGTGGAATTTAACCACCCATGAATCCAATTCAGGCATATGAGGTCCAAACTAAGTTCGTTCAATCTCAACACGTCTGTCACATCGAACTGGATGTGCCGGATCTTATGGTCCCCAAAAACTTCTCCCCGATAGCTTTTTCCCTACTTAGAAGCAAAGTTATAATACAAACAAACTAATTAGTAAACTTAGCTTACGATTCGGTCATACGAGATCTGAACCGAGTGGGGTGACTTTCGACTGATCAAATTTAGTTATTTACAATTATATCATTTTTTTACACTATGTTCGAATGTCTGATCATTTTTCTATCAAATCATATTTAATTATAGTATATACATATATGTTCAAACATTGTATACTAATTTCTTGTATAATTATTATTTTGTAGGGTTTGCAGCTGTTAGACCACTACGACGATGACAGGCACTACAGTCTAGTCGATGCACTATAGCTCTAATTTTGAGTTTTCCTATATTCTAGACTTTCTGAATAGAATTATTTTTTATCTTTTAATTTCAATTTGTATTTGTATATATATATATATTAATTTGTATTTGTATTAGTAATTTTAGTTTAATTTTACATATGTCAAAATGTAATTACAAGTTTTTACATGAATGTTCAAAAAAAGTTATCTAATTCAAAGTATTAGTGACGGTTTGCAAAACCATTACTAATAATAGCAAGATGAACTTTTAGTGACGGTTTATTAATCGTCATTAAAATTCTAAAACCGTCACTATAGAATCAACATTTTCTGCATTCAAATTTGTCACTAAAGGCACAATATTAGTAACGGTTTTATAATCGTTACTAATAGTATATTATTAGTGACGGTTTTAATAACAGATAGTAAAAGTGTAACATTAGTGACGGTTTATTGAGCATCACTAATAGTATAATATTAGTGACCGTTATTAAACCGTCACTAATACTTCGACTTTAGTGACGAATTTGAGCGAATAATATGTATGATTTATAGTGACGGTCTTTTAATATTAGTGACAGTTGTCTTCTTTCACTAATACTCCACCATTGATAACGGTTGGAATATTTTGTCACTAATAAGTATTAGTATCCGCAGATATGGTGACAAAGTTAGAACCATCACTAATACTGACAAAAGCGTGACCAATACTATTAATGACGATTTCTATATTATTAGTGACGGTTTAAAACTGTCACTAATAACCTTATATCTTGTAGTGGGGAAAGGAATTACGTTGGTTTTTTGCAAGTTCACAAATCTCACACTGAAATTCAGAGGACGTTTTATTTGAACAAATGGAAGGAAATAAACGTCTTAAGTATTGAAAATTTGGATTACCCATTCGAGAATGTCATAACAAAATTTCACTATCACTAGAAAGAGATGCAGAATCACAAATAGCAGTTTTACATTGTTCACTCATATTTGCCTCCTCAAAGTAGAAGAGTCCTTCACACGCCTTAGGGCTACCAATCGTCTTCCTCAATGATAGGTCCTGGAAAACACAGTGAGAGGAAACCAATTTAGCAAAGCAATTGGAATCTTTTGTCAACTGGCTAATAGATAACAAATTACAAGACAACCTAGGGACATATATGGCAGATTTTAGAATTATAGAATCAGAGATTTGAATACTCCCTTTGCCTACAACAGATGAGAGTGGTCCATCTACAATTTTAACTTTCAAATTCCCAACACAAGGTGAATAGGATGAGAACAGATGATAAGAATCAGTCATATGATCAAAGGCACCAGAATCAATTATCCATGGTAATTTGTAATGAGAGATAGTATTTAAGGTTGTCAAAAAATTACCTCGATGGGCTAAAGAACTAGAAGGAATACATGTGGAAGACTGACCCGATGCTTAAATGGTAGAGAACATTTTATAGAATTGCTCCAACTGCTCTGGACTGAATGCACCGCTTGAAATGGAATTTTTATTTTTCTCACCTTGTGGATTTTCAGCTGAGTTATCAATAGCAGCTTGGTAGCCATGATTTTTTTGATTCTGTCTCGGCTTCCAATCTACCAGCTTCCCATGCATTTCCCAGCAATTATCTTTTGAGTGGCCCTACTTGCAGCAGTGCTCACACCAGGGTCTCCCTTTCTGTGCCTTTTGACTTATACCTACAGGAGTTCTCGAAATTAGGACAGACATCTCAAGCCCATTATTTCCGATTGGCTCCTTCAACATGACCTTGCAAAGACTCTCCTCTTGCCTCACCTTCACGAAGACTTCCCAAGTTGAAGGCAGAGGATGTTGGTCGAGAATCCTCCCTCGCACCCTGTCCAAGTCTCAGTTGAGTCCGGCCAAGAATTCGAAGACTCGTTCATTCTCAATTCTTCTCTTGTATCGAGTACTATCTCTAGGGCATTCCCATTCTTCCTCAACGCTCAGTTCTAGTTCTTGCCAAGGATTGGTCATCTCCATGTAGTAGTCGGTGACATCTCTCTCTCCTTGCCGCACTTGCCATAGTTGAGTCTTAATCTCAAAGATTTAGGAGTAGCTTTCAACGTCCGAGTACGTCTCTTAAACAGCATCCCAGATATCCTTTGCCATCGCTAGGAACAGATAGGTCTTATCAATTGAAGGTTTCGTGGAGTTTATGAGCCACGCAGTCACCATGTAGTTCTTGGACTTCCACTTCTATAGAGCTGCAACGTCGGTTGAGGCGGGCTTCTTCCTCTCGTTGGTAAGGTAGCCTAACTTTCTTTTGTCGTCAATCACAAGTTTGATTAATTAAGCCCATTCACGGAAATTTTTCCATTCAGTTTCTCCACCGAGAGTGGAAAGGACAAGTTGTCTAGCCCATTCGAACCCACAGTTGAGGTGGCTCCAGTCTCGCCATCGAGAGCTTCAAAGGTGCTCGACCCTCTGTTGTTGACTGCTCCTTCGGCCATTGCTAACTAGGACTTTGAAACCATAACTCTGATACCATGAAATCAGAATAGGTTTTCTGTATTTCTTCAATAAAATTTTGTACAAATCGATACACACTATTTATAACACAATCAGGTATTCTAAATATGGAAACAATTTCCTAAAATAATTTCTCTCAATAATATACAATCCTCTACATAAATACCCCCTAAATCACTCCAAGATACTCGGGATTTCTACACTTTTTGTTTTTTTGGGAGGGGTGTTCATCGTCTCCCTCTATAGTCAGAATAAATTCAACAAAATCTTTTACCCTATATTTGGATAGGGCTCTTCATTTCTCAAGAGAATTTTATGCATACTATATTAAAAATAATGAAAATCAGCAAATCAAATCAGCCTGCATTACCATCTAAACATAAAGGGGAAATGAAATCTAATGCCCTATTGTCCTAAAGAATTGTTTCTAACGAAGAAAATATTGGAATTTTGGGCGGCTCAGAAAAACATGCAATCAAAGAGCAACTTTACAACATGAACAGAGAAATAAAATCCAGAAAAAATATATAAGAAAAGAAAATCACGGTTTGCAGAAACACCAACACTCCTTGTCTTCCTTCCCAGACTCATCACTCTTCAATGCAATCTCTGAAGCCACCCACTGCTTGCATCTCACGTCAATTTCATCAATGATCAAGGAGAGTTCAAGGGAGAAAGGAGGCCAAGAAATAGTACACATAGGAGGTTCATGGTATATCAAATAAAAAATTCCAATATGGTTCATGCCCATGATAAAAAAAAATTTATATATATATATATATAAACACACATTTATTTGTGCACTAGTGTTCAGACATTGCTTTCTGTTGTTTGAACCTATAGTAGACTGGTAGGATATTCATTTTTTCAAACATTTCTGTTGAATTTACATCATCTTTGGTTTATGGAATGGAGCAGGTAAGAAATGAATGGAATGAAAATTAAAATTATAAGTATTGGCAAAATCAAGTCATAAATCTTATTTCATTCCCTCAATTTCATTTCATTCTTACATACCAAATATGCAGGAAGTACAGATCTAATCTTAACAGTCCCACTACTTTCATTTTCATCTATATTTGCAAATCATTAATCACATATTTGGTACAAAAAGAATGAAATGAAAACGAATGGAATAGAATCAAACTTTTCATAAAACAAACATGATGTTTATGTTCAGTGCATCTGTTGTTTAAATCTGCAATAAATTCAGTCATACCACATCATTCACATTACAATCTCACAGCAACATTACCAAGCCCATTGAATGGAATACATAACAAATTCATTCATGCACAAGCAGCCGACATATACCAATATAAATCAAAAGGAGAGTAGAATTAGGATAAATTCATTTCAATTTCATTGAGTAGATAGGACAACATCATCGTCTAAATCTTCTAAAACCTAACACATACCGGGAAAGAAGAAACTAAATATTTATACACCAAATTTCATATTCTTCATCATCCTACCACCATGCTGTCAATCTTTAAAAGATTGGGCATGAGAGGGTCTCCTGTCCCATCCTCTCTGCAGAAGCTTATCCGCTATTACCTATGGAATTTTGTCACTTTGTCATCTTCAAAAGCTTGCTGTAAGATCCTAGCTACCGCAAATGCTTACAAACTATGCATTCTCAAACACAAAAATATAAAATATACAATTGCTTACCATTTAAGATCTCTTGGATTTTGTATTTGGCTGCATGCATGAGGAATGTTAGAAATAGTTGTTTTATGCGATCTCCTCTTACTCACCTTATGACTGGATTACTTGCCCGATTCCTCTCACCGTATGATTGGATTACTTGCCCAATTTCTCAGAAAACAATACAAGATATCTCGGTTTTAAATTTTCAATTCTAGGTACCTCATTTTTATTTTTATTTTTTTCCACCTCAAAAAAAAAAAAAATACATATGGTTTGAGGATTAACCAGAGGACTCATTTCTATTTATGAACAAAAAAATGCCAAATAACACCCAGCCATAGAGCGATTGAGAAAATTGTTCACCAACTACTTACATGGCTACTGAATAAAAGATCTAACAATGCTTACTAGCTATTTCTGTCTCCAAAACATCAATATTATTTCTATCTATACTATACAATAGAACGCATGTTATTACTTGAGATAGATGTTAACATGAAAAACAGCAACGCAACATGATCACCCCAGCGTTAAATATCAATGATCGAAAATATCACTCAATTTCTTGCAATTGGCTGACATATCAATGGCTACTGCTATTCTACAGCATCCTGATGACTATATTACACACAATTGTGTTCGGCACTGCACATTTCCCAAACCAAAACAAACAAAGTTAGATCTCCCTCCTGTCCTTGCAGTAACATTACACAGTTATTTTCTCTGCATCTTGAATCTGGAAACTGGTTTTGAAGGCTGGGAACTGGAAGCCTGCCAAGAGCCAAAACCACCATTAACATATAATTTACTCCACAAGTTAGTTAGCACCACATCATTCTCATGAAGATGTAATTTGCCAATATACCTGCGAAGAAGCAGCAATTTGTTCTCTTGAATTCGTTTGTATGTTGTGCGAGTGCTCCACAATGGAACCAGTAAAAGCCTGCATGAATAAAACTGAAAAATAATTAGCTAAAAAGTCCTTTTTCATCCAACTGGTAAAATGTGGACAACAATTCCAAGGAAACGTGCCTGGAGGCTATCACAGCGCAGTTTAGAAGTCTTAACAGAAACCTGTGAAACAAAGCATCAAGATGTTTAGGATATCCGGGAATTTTCGTTAGATAACCACTTTATCTAAAAGCTTGAGCTATTAGTTTGTGAGTCAAAATGTATATCAAGCCTTCACAATTTTCATGTTTCTCTCATTTAGCAACACTAGTTTTACCCAATCCACATTGAAAAATAAAAATACTCACTTTTAACCAAAAAAGTAAGACATACTTCGAGCTCATTTAAGACATACTTCTAGCTCACCATGAGCAGGCCCAGGCACAAGTCAAAACCATTTCCATTGAGAAAATTATAAAGAATAAATTGATAAAAAATGTGAATATACATTGAAGCCTCTAACACAATCAAACGGAAACAGTAACCAGTGTCTTCATGCCGCTAAGAAATGCCAGTAACATCAAAGAAAAGCAGCAAGAATGCCATGCATTGTATGGAAACAAGTTAACACTACCTCGTTCTTTGATGTAGACACTGCCTGAACATTCTCCCTCACTTCCGGAACCACGAAAGCATTCCCACTAGAAGAGGAATTACTGGCACCATGCGCTAAGCTTTTTCCGTACAAAGATTCATCTGAATTAAAAATTTGCAAACTAAACAGGCTGCCATTAAGGCAAATGATGAGATGACATTATGGGGGTGTCTTGTTTGCAGCATCTTTCAACATTCCTGGGATTATGATGCCCAAGGACTCTCACTCCCATGTTTGGGTATGCAAATCCTATGTGTCAAGCATCTTAACATTCCTAGCCCTAGGAATGAAAAATACCCACAAAACATGGGCTTATCATTCTCATCCTCACAAGTTTCATTTCCATGTGAATCCTACATTTTGGACAAAATCCCCTTATTATTTTGGCAAGTTGGACAACAATGTCCCTATAATCTAATATTAGTACACTATTATATATTATTAATGGAATGAAAGTAATATTACTATTGTGTTAAATAATATATTAGACATCATATTACCTCATTTCAGTTAATTAGATTATTTAAGTCTTATTTTTTAAAAATTTTATTGCTGAGAATTTTATGACATGGATTTAATTAAGTACAAATTCTTAATAATTTTTATGCTGAAAACTATAATTATTCTTCGTATGTTGGATAAACACATATCAAGGGTATATTGATCATCTTCTTGAAATGTCTACTAGGATTTCCAAGTTCAACCAAACATTGACATGGGAATCTTATGTACACTCTTAAGAATCTTAAAATGCAAAAGAAAAACAAAATATTCCCGTGAGGTAGGCATCTCATTCCAGCAATGAGATTCCCGAGAATGTTATTACATGGGAATGTTTTTTATGCCACAAACCAAACATCCCCTACCGCTATTGGTAGGAACAAGATGCTCATTAATCGGAAAACTTTACAACCAGAAATAGATTGCCTAAAAAATTAAATATCAAGGGGCAGGTTTCTCTAACAGAAAAGGACCACATGGGCAAAACAGAATAGATTGATCAACATTAAAAATTCTAGGTAATCATCAAATCTACTAGAGCTTTCTTATTAACACATAATTCAATAACACAGAATCAGAATCAAATTTTGGTCCACCAACATGCACATTGAAGCTTTATTAACACCAATAGTGGTCAGAAATAACCTTTACACCAAGAAAGACCATCTCCCAGAATTGAGAGACACTAGAAAGTCTCCCAAAGCATTTAGCTGTAATTGTCCGGAAAAAATAATTCAAATAAATGATGACTCAACAGCTTAAGCATTTGTTCTAAAAAATAACTAATCATTAAGCAGAACCCAAGTTGCATCAGAAATTTATCACTTGCAACTTTAATAAGCATTAGGAGCCTACATTGCAAGAGTGTAATGGACAAGTTCATTACAAAAATTTTAAATTGTGCACACAACTTTTTCTTTTCTGTGAAATAATTAGATAACAGGTATACCCTTTAAAAATATTTAACAAGGATAGCATATCAGTTTGGAATTTACAGTCATAAGTCAACGAGTCAATCTTAACAAAAGTAGCACCTAATTTTGTGATTTGTGAAGATTTTCAAAAAGTACACCTGTTTCTTTTAAGCACATTTCCTTCAGTATAATCAAGCTGGCAAGCATGAATCAAAGACAAATAGCATAATGGAAAACTAAGGAACTGACCTTTGCTTATAGGTTGAATCATCAAACCTTCAAACTGCATTTTAAATATGCACAAATTAGATGTTTGAAAACATTATATTAAACAACAACAAAGAGCAGACAATAACATGAAGAAAGAAAAGGAGATAAAAACATCCAATTTCTTACATTTAACTGATCAGAAAGATCCTGCCGATTTTCACTTGAGAAGTCTTTGGTGGTTCTATATTCATCCTTCAATGTTGGTGGTGCATGGGTTAGCTGATGCTCCTGTTTAATCAGTAAATGGAATTTGGAAGTGAATGCTCAATTCATCCAAATATTGCACATTAGAATAACCATTTTGTTCCAATCTGTAGGCACAGCCAACAATCCTAAGCAATACCTCTGAACTCTGAGAATCATGACCTGACTGCTGGCTTATAGTGTGACCACAGTCAGCCTCAATTTGCCCATTATTATAATCTTTGTTGACATTTTCTGCTGCAAGCTCCTCTTTCTCAAGTTCTTCCAACTTAGACATTATATGAGCATACTCTTCATCTTCATCACCAACTCTTGCAGTCTTCGCTTCAGCTAAAGGAGTATCTAGGCCAGGGGGGGCTGAAACGTCAGAGTTAATAAGCGTTTTTTAGATAATAGAACAATTCTATTAAAATAACATAATTACAATAAAATGAGGATGAGAAATCCTCCAATTAAAGCACAAAAGAAAGAAAAAAAAAAAAGAAAGAGTTAGAAATGTCACAGTTAATAAGTTAAGAATAGCATAAGTTTTCTGGTGTCCAATATCAATTTTTCTCTTATATTTTGTCAAAATTCTGAGAAATAGCAAATACACCAATCTGTTACAAGTATCAAAATGAATATGAACAAGAAGAGATATATAGATTAAAGTTTAAAATCTCCAAGGGGTTGTCAATTGAACTAAGCTTGAGTAACAATAACAGTCATAGGTGGGACGCCACCACTGTTTGGACATCTGTTGCTCGTCCCCAAACCTGAACACTCCCCCCTCCCCCCACCTTTAAAAAAAATTAGAAAAAAAAAAAAGAAAAATAAACAGAGGAGATAAATTGAAGAATGTTTAAACAAGAAGATCTCAAGAAACCTATAATCAGAAATAAAAATCTCCAACTTATGAGCAAGCACTTTAAGCACACAGTATAAGCACATGGAGAACTGCACCTAGCAAAAGGCTTTAAGCAACAGCAAAGGTAAAAAGTGAAAATTCATCCCTATGTGAAATTCATAAAAATTTACAAATGGAAGAGGTAAAACTTCCTGAACTGACTAGCTGTCAAAGTATTGTGTGAATGGCCAAATGATTTGACCTTGAGTTCTGTATATTATATATAGACTTTACAAGAATGCTATACATGGAATAAATAAGGTCTAGCATGTAAACTGCAATCTGTCAAGCCCTATACATGTAAGCTAAATATATGCTAACTGTAGAAAATAATGAATTGAAAAATAAGGAAATAATTGTGGGCTGAAGCAAGGAAAGAAATCTTTTGCTTCGCTGTTTGCTGTTCCATTGACAGCCCCCCTCAAATTGATGCGGGCTGATCAACAAGCATCAATTTGTTACTTAGGAAGCAATGTCGATGACGAGTGAGAGCCTTGGTGAAGATATCCGCAATTTGTAATTCAGTGGATATGTGTGGAAGAGTGATAACACAAGCTTCAAATGCTTCACGGATAGAGTGACAATCGACTTCAATATGCTTCGTGCACTCATGATAGATAGGATTGGCCGTGATCTGGGTAGCGCTCGTATTATCAGCATGTAGAGGTGTAGGATCGGTCTCAAAAAAGTCTAGCTCAACAACCAAACATCGAAACCAAATAATTTCAGAACAAGCAAGAGACATCACCCAGTATTCAAATTCCATCGATGACTTAGAAACTCTGTCTTGCTTCTTACTCTTCCAAGAGATCAATGCATCACCTAAGAACACACACCAACTAGTGATAGAGCGATGTGTATCCGCACAACCAGCCCAATCAGCATCCCTATAAGCAGCAAGGCGAGTAGAATTGCTTGCAGGGAAGAATAAACCACAGGCAAAAGTGCCTTGAACATAGCGTATGATACTACGGACAGCAGCCAAATGAAGATGACGAGGAGTTTGGAGAAACTGGTTGACTTGCTATACAGCAAAAGAAATGTCTAGTCTAGTAACGGTGAGATAGACAAGACTACCCACCAACTTCTGGTATAAACTGGGATCAGCAAGTCACCCTCCTCTTTGCAAAGCTTGACATTTAATTCCATAAGAGTATCAACAAGTCACCCTTTTGAAAGCCAGTTGTGGCCACCAAGCCACTGGCATGCTTATGTTGATTGAGTGAAATACCTAAGTGACTACGATTCACCATAAGACCAAGAAAATATGCGAGACGCAAGATCTTTCATATGAAATGACTCTGAGAGATGAGTCTTGAACTGAGCAAGTAAAGCAGAATCGGAACCAGTAATCGCAATATCATCAACATAAACCAAAAGAACAACAATAACCATGTCTGATTTCCGAAGAAACAATGAAGTGTCATACTTGCTCTGCTTGAATGAAAGTGGTACGGAATTTATCAACCAGGCCCTCGGAGCTTGTTTGAGACCATAAAGAGAGCGACGAAGCATACACACATGTGAAGTCAGAGAGGGAAACAAACCTAAGGGTGGCTTCACATAAATACCCTCTTTAAGATCCCCGTGAAGAAAAGCATTCTTGACATCCATTTGATGTAGTGGTCAATCACTGTAAGCAACAATAGCCAGAATCGTACAAACGGTAGGCATCTTAGCCACAAAAGCAAAGGTCTCTTCATAATTGACACCATATTCCTGATTATTCCCAAGTGCAACAAGGCGAGCTTTGAAACGATCCAGACTTCCATCAAATCAGACCTTGACCGAGTAATCCCATTTACAACCCAGAGGAACAATGGTGAGAGGACAAGGCTCAATGTCCCAGGTGTGATTGGCCTCTAGAGCAGCAATTTCTTCCTGCATAGCTTGTCACCAACAATCATGCTTGGCAACGTGTGAGTAGGATGTGAGTATATCTAAATTGGACAATGCAGCAGTAAGAGCTGAAACAGAATTGCCAAAACTTGAAAAGGGAAACCCATACCTATCCGGGGGTACAAACACTCGAGAAGAGCTACATACCAAATGCTCTAGAGGTGCTGCAACTAACTAAATCTGAAGCGTGGTAGGATCAGATATCGAATGAACTACCAGAAGAGACTGTGGGCGGGAGCATCGTGTATACACAATACCTAATTTAAAACTTGATGAGGATCCAAGAACTGCTCCTCAAAGGAGGGGAGAATCACAATAGAAGAGCAGGGTACAGAGGACACAGAAAAGAAATGGTGATTTTCAAAGAAAATAACATTCTTAGAAATGGGTGTACGATGTAATGTAGGATCATAGCAAACATATCCCTTTTGACACACACAATATCCCAAGAATGCACATCGAAGAGATTGAGCAAATAATTTATGTCACTCATGAGCATGGTATTAAATAACGGCCGTTACGTAATGGAAAATCATCTCTCCGATACCGTTACAGCCCGCATTAGCGGTGAGCAGAAAATTCACTTGCGTAACGACCGTTACAGAACCGTAACAGCCCATAAGGGCCGTTACACTAACGTTACGACCCGTAACGTCCGTTACGACACATTACAGCCGACAGCCCCTTACACTACTGTGTACCTTCCTTATCTCCTCAAATCTGCTTCATTTTGTGTGTTTCTCTCCATCATCTAGCTTAGATCTCCTCATTTGAAGCCTCCAAAGAAATGAAAGCAGCTTCAAAGCTTCGATTTGTTGTGCTATTCCCTCTTTCACTCTTCGTCTCTTTCGTACAGCTTCAATCTACTGATCTGAAGCTTCAAAATCCCCAAAATCAGCTTCGATTTTTGCCTTGAAGATGTCCTTCGCAGTTCGCAGCCATCGCAGGTCAGCTGACTGGCAGTTCGTCTTCAAGGTGTTTGATTTTTCCCTCTTCGTCAGTTCATCTCCTTTGTCCAATGTAAGAACCCAAAAATCAGCTTCCAATCTTCGATTTGTCGCTTGAAGGAGCTGTGCTCTGCAGGTCGCCTCCATTCGCAGGCTCACAGTTGCAGCTCCAAAAATAAGTTTTGAAGCCTTCGATTCCCCCAAATTTTGGGGGCTTGCAGGTTGCAGCTTCGGTGGGGGCTCGGGACTCGGGAGTGGGTATGTTTCTTCAGTTCTTCTACTTCATTGGTTAATGTAATTGTAAATTACCAATTTATTCTAAATTAATAATTTAGTTTATTTTATAATTTCAGTTTATATTTATTATTTAATTAGTATGCAAATTTATAAATGATTATATAAGTAGAATTTATTAATTAAAACAAAAAAATTAGTATAAAATTATTAAAACATAAAATTTATAAAGTTACTTAGAGAGTTAGAGTACAGATTTAGTAAAAAATTATTAATTAATATTCTACATAATTATTTTTTTAAATACCTTGACTATTAATAATTTAATATTAGATCTAAAATTTATAATAAATCCTTATTTCTACACAATTAGTCAAGTCTCAAGTGACTCAAGTACACTACCATTTAAATAATTAAATTGTAAGATTTACAATTCCATATTTATTTTTTTAAATTGTAAATTGTAATATAAATTATTGTATTGTAATATAAATTATTGGGTCTATTGACTCATTTTAAGTAACTTTATGTCTTTAATCAATTGATTCTTCATTTTAATTACATTTCTACATCTTTTTTACCCATTAAACTAATGCAAACTTTAAAAAAATATGCCTTTTTTTGTAAGCAGCGCACTAAAATTAATATAAAAATCATAATGCCTATTAAAAAGCATTTGTAGGTTGAATGAAGGTTGTCAAAATTCATTAAAAATCATGCATTAATGGATTTCATGCTTATTTTTCGATTTTGGCATGGTTGTGCATGCGTGAAAAAAATTCACAGCCGTTACGCCCGCTGCCCGTTACGTAACACCCGCGTCTCCCACGTCCCACAACACTCGAGACGGTTACGCGACGTTACCCACTACCGCGATTTCGAACCATGCTCATGAGGTAAATGAACAAAACATACACAACCAAAGGTACGGAAGTTATTGTAACTAGGTTGCTTAGCAAATAAGCGGAAATAGGGAGACTCAGTAGGACTTGAGAAGGAAAACGATAAATCAAGTAGCAGTTTTCAGAGCCTCAACTGACATCAAGGATAGAGCAGAGGATTCCAGCAAGAGAGTACGTAACACGTCTAGGAGATGACGATTTTTCCGTTCAGCTACTCCATTCTGTTAAGGAGTAGCGGGACATGAATGTTGATGAATAATACCTTTAGAAGCAAAAAATGCATGAAACTCAGTAGACACATATTCACCACCAGAATCTTTGCAGAATGTCTTAATAGAAGCAAAAAATTGATTGTCAACATACGCTAAAAACTCAGTGACAGTACGAGAAACCTCAGATTTAGAGCGAAGAAAGTAGACCCAAGTAAATATGTTATGATCATCAATGAAAGTCACATAGTATTTAAATTTTTTATGTGAACTAACCGGGGAAGGTCCCCAAACATCACTATAGATAAGATCAAAGCACTAAGAAGCTCTACTAGTATGCAAAGGGAAGAGAAGAGTTTTGCTTTTACCAAGTTTGCAAAAGGCACACTCAAAAGATAAAGAAGAACGTTCTTTATTACCAAGTAAACCAGATTTCAATAAATAAGATAAGATCTGAGTATTGGGATGGCCTAAACGACGATGCCACACCATACTAAGATCTAAAACATTATTACAAGCAAAAGAATTAATAGAAGAAACTGGAGAATGTGCTGGAACAGGCAAAAGTAGTGGAAACAAGCGCCCCACTTTAGGTCCCTTTGCGATCGGCTCCCCCGTTACTTGGTCCTCCACAACACAATCATTACCAGAAAAATTAACAGCACAATTGTTATCAACTAATTGACCAACAGAATTAAGATTCGTGGAAAGCTAAGGAGCAAGAAACACATCAATGAACTTAGAAGAGGCATCTCCAACAGCAGCTATTGGCAAAGAACTGCCATTGGCAGTCTAAATAAACAAATTGACTAGCGTAGGGCCGAACATGACACAGGGTAGTGGGATTATTCGTTATGTGATTAGACCCACCCGAGTCCACATATCAGAGTATAGTAGAATTGTTACCTTGGAGCCCTATTGCTGATAATGCCGAATTAGCATCTGTTACACCATTTCGAGTGTGCAATAATTCACTATAGGAGGTGTAGGAACAGAGGAGTCACCTAAAGAAGAGCCAGGGGCCGCAAAAGTCAATGTGGGGGGTACATTAACAGAAGTCTATACTACCTGGACCTGGCGATTCTGCGGGCAGATACGACAGTCTTTGATAATGTGACTCTTCTTGTATAAGACTTGAATTTCTTGGAACAATTAGCAGCAATATGCTCAAATTCTTTGCAGCAAAACATTGCAAGGTGCTAGAATGCGCAGGCAGTCCTCGTCGTTGAGCAGCATAAGTCACAGGGATAGACCCTAAACTACCATGAGATTGTGCCAAAGTAACTTGAAACTAAGCCATTGTTCTTCACTAAGTAACTCACCAAAACAAACATCAAGAGAAGGAACAGGAGAGCGATTCAACAGAGACGAGCGAACAGATTCATACTCAAGACAGAGTTTCATAAGAAACTAATCACGACGACTAGTCTCATGAAAACATTGAATAATAGGAAGAGAAGCAACAGGAACATCCGTAGCAACCAAATCAGAATATTCGTTCCAAAGAGTCAGAAACCCCGAATATAGTCTTGGATGGAACGATTGTCATATTGAAACATGGCAATCACATGCTCTAATTGAAAACGATAGGCACCGTTATCTTAATAATATACTATTTTTAAATAAGTCCACATGGATTGAGCGGTAGCAAGTTGGGGACAATATGTGACTCAACTGAGCCAAGAAGCCAAGACATAATCCGAGCATCAAGCACAGCCCATGAAGGACAAGCCGCTGAATCCTTGGCACCAAGCAAAGCCCATGAAGGAGAAGCCGCTGACTCCTTGGATTTATCAGGATTGGGTGCACAAACCATACCATCAATATGAGCCCAAAAATTTTTTCCTTTCAAAAAAAGTTCAAATTGAAAAGTCCACATAGAATAATTGTTTCCTGTAAACTTGACACACATAGATGTGGAGTCCATGCTAAATAAAGGAGAAAATCGAGAAGCTCAAAAAAACAGACTGTGCTGAAAGAAAAAGACCACCAAAAATTTAGAAGCCCAAAAAATAAACAATGCAGGTACAAAGAAAACCAAGAACAACCTGCCTGCACTAAAAAAAAATCTTGAACCAAAAAAAAACCTGCTGTGCCAAGAATCACAAGGATAGAAAAGCACCATTAACAGCAACAGAAAGAACCAAGACCAACCTTCCTGCACTTAAAAAAATAAATCTTGAACCAAGAAACCTGCCGTGCCGAGAATCACAAGGACAGAAACCTGCTGTGCCGAGACAGAGAAGTACCAGAAACAGCAACAGAAAGTTGTTGCCTGCTTGCCGAGAGTCACAAACAGCAACAGAAAGCTGTTGCCTGCTTGCTGAGAAGCACAAGGACAGAAACCTGCTGTGCCAAGACAGAGAAGCACCAAGAACAGCAACAGAAAGTTGTTGCCTGCACTAAATTAAATGGCAAACCAGAAAACCTGTTGTACCGACAGCCACTCAGCCACAGAAGCACCGAAAGAACAGAGAACAAAAAATTCCAGAAGAGAGGAAAAAAAAAAGAAAATACAACAGCCACGAAACCGAGAAGACAAAAATTTGAAGGGGAAAAAAAACTTAGCAGTCGGCTAGCTCTGATACCATGTCAAAGTATTGTGTGAATGGCCGAATGATTTGGCCTTGAGTTCTATATATTAAATATAGACTTTACAAGAATGCTATACATGGAAAGTAAATAAAGTCTAGCATGATTCTAGCCCTATACATGTAAACTATAATCTGTCAAGCCCTATACATATAAACTAAATATATGCAAACTGTACAAAATAATGAATTGAAAAATAAGGAAATAATTGTGGGCTGAAGTAAGGAAGAAATCTTTTGCTTTGCTGTTTGTTGTTCTGTTGACACTAGCAACATAAATTCTTTAACTTAACAAGAAACAATGATACTATATACACGTATACAAGTGTATGAATAGAAATTAGGTTGCAATACAAGATGCTTTAACTTGGCATGGAATGAAGATTATACAAATACGTAAAAACACACGCACACACACAGAGATTGCTTTTGACATCCCCTTTTTTGGCATAACTAAGACAAATGATCTCTAAGTCATTGGCCAATAGGTTTAATTTTTAATAAATAAATATAGTACAGATTTCTGTGGAATTTTTTTCCCACTATAGATGAAGAGAATGACCAAAAACAAACACATATAAAAGATAGCAACAAAAACTCAATTAATCAGCATATTCATGACATGAACAAATCAACCACCCAAGAACAAAGTCAACATCAATTGTCCTATAAAATGTAAAGAGTCCAAACTTCATCTCCATTGTTATTATCTTCATATTTGCCAACCATACTTCTTAAAAAATATTATTCTGATATGAAACTTTCAGGTAATTTTGACAAATAGTAAGGGATGATTCTGTCAACGAAACAGCAAAGCAAAAGAATCCAAGGAGTCAACAGCTTGTCCTTCATGGGCTGTGCTTGGTGCCAAGGATTCAGCGGCTTGTCCCTCATGGGCTGTGCTTGATGCTCAGATTACGTCTTGGCTTCTTGGCCCGGTTGAGCCACATTGTCCCCAACTTGCAACCTTATTGCACCGCTCAATCCATGTGGACTTATTTAAAAACAGTATATCATCAAGATAACGGTGCCCGTTGTTTTCACTTAGAGCATGTAATTGCCATGTTTCAACATGACAATCGTTCCATCCAAGACTAATATTCGGGGTTTCCGACTCTTTGGAATGAATATTCTGATCTGGCTACTGCGAATGTTCCTGTTGCCTTTCTTCCCATTATTCAACGTCTTCACGAGATTAGTCATGGTGATCAGTTTCTTATGAAACTCCGCCCCAAGTATGAATCTATTCGTTCGTCTCTACTAAATCACTCTTCTGTTCCTTCTCTTGATGTTTGTTTTGGTGAGTTACTTCGTGAAGAACAATGGCTTAGTACTCAAGTTACTCAGGAACAATCTCAGGGTAGTTCAAGGTTTGTCCCTGTGGCTTATGCTGCTCAACGAGGAGGACCGCCTGCGCATTCTACTACCTTGCAATGTTTTTGTTGCAAAGAATTTGGGCATATCGCTGCTAATTGTTCCAAGAAATTCTGCTCTTATTGCAAGAAGAAGGGTCACATTATCAAAAATTCTTAAGAGTGTACATAAGATTCTTAAAAGTGTACATAAGATTCCCATGTCAATGTTTGGTTGAACATGGAAATCCTAGTAGACATTTCAAGAAGATGACCATGTCAATGTTTGGTTGAACACGGAAATCCTAGTACCCTGCTCTTCTACTGTGATTCTCCTCTCCTTTGAGGAGCAGTTCTTAGATCCTCATCAAGTCAGTTCTCATTTTAAACCAAGTATTGTGTATACGCGATGCTCCCGCCCACAGTCTCTTTCGGTAGCTCATCCGATATCTTATCGTACCACGCTCCAGATTCAGTCACTTGCAGCACCTCCAAAGCCTTTGGTGTGTCACTCTTCTCGAGTGTCTGTACCCCCAGATAGGTATGGGTTTCCCTCTTCAAGTTTTGGCAATTCTGTTTCAGCTCTAACTACTACTTTGTCCAATTTAGATATTCCCACATCCTACTCACACGTTGCCAAGCATTATTGTTGTCGACAAGCTATGTAGGAAGAAATTGCCGCTCTAGAGGCCAATCACACATGGGACATTGAGCCTTGTCATCCCACCATTGTTCCTCTGGGTTGTAAATGGGTTTACTCAGTCAAGGTCCGATCTGATGGAAGTCTGGATCGTTTCAAAGCTTGCCTTGTTGCACTTGGGAATAATCAAGAATATGGTGTCAATTATGAAGAGACTTTTGCTCCTGTGGCTAAGATGACTATTGTTCGTATGATTCTTGCTATTGTTGCTTCCAGTGATTGGTCACTACATCAAATGGATGTCAATAATGCTTTTCTTCACGGGGATCTTAAAGAGTGTATTTATATGAAGCCCCGCCCGAGCTTGTTTCCCTCTCCGACTTTCATGTGTGTAAGCTTCGTTGCTCTCTTTATGGTCTCGAACAAACTCTGAGTGCCTGATTTCATAAATTTTGCACCACTTTATTACAATTTTCATTCAAGCAGAGCAAGTATGACACTTCATTATTTCTTCGGAAATCAGACATGGGTATTGTTGTTATTTTGGTTTATGTTGATGATATTGTGATTACTGGTTCCGATTCTGCTTTACTTGCTCAGCTCAAGACTCATCTCTCAGAGTCCTTTCATATGAAAGATCTTGGGTCTCTGACATATTTTCTTGGTCTTGAGGCGAATCATAGTCACTCAGGTATTTCACTCAATCAACATAAGTATGCAAGTGACTTGGTGGCCACAGCTGGCCTTCAGAAGGGTACTTCTGTTGATACTCCCATGGAATTAAATGTCAAGCTTCGCAAAGAGGAGGGTGACTTATTTGCTAATCCCAGTTTATATCGGAAGTTGGTGAGTAGTCTTGTCTATCTCACCATTACTAGACCAAACATTTCTTTTGCTATACAGCAAGTCAGCTAGTTTCTTCAGACTCCTCGTCATCTTCATTTGGCCGTTGTCTGTACGATCATACGCTATGTTCAAGGCACTTCTACCCGAGGTTTATTCTTACCTACAGGCAGCCTTGCTGCTTATAGCGATGATGATTGGGCTGGTTGTGCAGATACACGTCGCTCCATCACTGGTTGGTGTGTGTTCTTAGGTGATGTAATGATCTCCTGGAAGAGTAAGAAGCAAGACAAAGTTTCTAAGTCATCGACGGAATCTGAATACCAAGCGATGTCTCTTGCTTGTTCTGAAATTATTTGGCATCGAGGTTTGCTTGCTAAGCTAGATTTTTTAGAGACCAATCCTACACCTCTACATGCTGATAATAAGGGTGCTATAAAGATCACGACCAATCCTTTCTATCATGAGTGCACGAAGCATATTGAAGTCAATTTTCACTCTATCTGTGAAGCACTTGAAGCTTGTGTTATCACTCTTCCACACATTTCCACTGAATTACAAATTGCGGATACCTTCACCAAGGCTCTCACTCGTCATCGACATTGCTTCCTAAGTAACAAATTGATGCTTGTTGATCAACCTGCATCAATTTGAGGGGCGCTGTCAACGGAACAACAAACAGCAAAGCAAAAGATTTCTTTCCTTACTTTAGCCCACATTATTTCCTTATTTTTCAATTCATTATTTTGTACAGTTAGCACATATTTAGTTTGCATGTATAGGGCTTGACAGATTATAGTTCACATGTATAGGGCTAGAATCATGCTAGACCTTATTTACTTCCCATGTATAGCATTCTTGTAAAGTCTATATATAATATACAGAACTCATGGCCAAATCATTCGGCCATTCACACGATACTTTGATAGTTTCAATAATCACATCCATCATGTTCCACACCCATAAGTCATTCCTATGACCTGAAGGAAATCATAATATTCACGAGCATTTTTTAAAATTAACATTGCATCAATTGATATAGCATAAATGATGAGGATGACAACTTTCCTAAATTCTATCCATATGTTAATCCAAACAAATAAAATTTCAACTCGAAAATCAGAAATCTCATTTTTCTTCCATCATCAAGATTAAGGCTTAAAAATCATGCAACATGTATAATAAATAAAATAAAGTGCTGTCCAGACAGTGCACCATTGTTTATCTTTGTATTAAGACATTTTGTCGTCTATGGAAGACGAGAAGCCCTCAAAGCTGAGACAAAAAGGAAAGCAAAAATTCAGAACAAATTCATTTAAATATTTCAAATCATTGCCATCATAATTAACGGAGCATTTCAAATTATCCAGTTTTTTTTCCGCTTTTTCTTCTTACTCTTCCCGCATTCAACCTAACTTCCTAACCTCCAGGACCCATCAAGGTCAAAGCCCATTTTATCCAAAATTTCTTGAGCCTCAATGCTTCCTCATCCACCCTGTGCTCTGAATAAATGGGTGTTGGTAAAGTACCATCCCCTTTTTCTGCTCGGTAATACAGAACTGATTCAACGATAGGAGACACAAACCCAACTACAAATTGCTTACAATTCAAAAAATCAAATATATAAAATAGCATTCACATCCGCTTGATAATTACCAGAATACTAGAAAGTTAAGTTTTTCAACCATCTGACCTTGAACCAAACAAGACAGGTTTCCTTTCCTTCAAAGGCTCTTCTATTTCTCTCACTTCACACAATCCAAAAATAATTGTGGGGGGAATTAGCTGTGCAGTTTTCTTTCTTTTTAGTGCAGACTCTAATTCCCAACAAAGGCAACACATTGCCAGTAGTACCAGCCTTAACCCAAGAAAGACCCACTGCAGAGACTGTAGTCACCCAAAGTTCTCGGCCAAAGAACAGTGAAAGAGCTGGTGATGGACACCAACAGATTCTCCATTTTGCACAAAAGTATATGCTAAAACCAGTATCTTGTAAATTGTCAATAATGAGGACACTCTCCAAGACTGTCTCGCAAGTAAAGAAAGCTAATTTATTGGTCCCCTGACGCAGGACAAGGTGGAATTAAAGGAATAATAACAGAAATGCAGGAGAGAAGGGACGAGAAGGGACGAAGAAAGAAGGACAAAGAAAAGAAGAAAAGAAAAACTGTGCATAGAGAGGGAGGGAAGAAAGAACACTTGCAAAATTCAAACAGATCAAAAACTGTCTCATGCATACTATTGAGTATTTATACCCTACAATTGGCTAAAACACATAATACATAGAATTACCCAGCACAATGTCTAAACTCAAGCATATTGTCCTAAATGTATTGTAAAAATATGTGTACCAAACAAGTGGCCTAAACGATAAGGATAGTTTGCCATCCTACTCCCCCATCTGCAAGGAACTCAACTCCAGAGAGCGTAATTCAAGATATAACCTTAACAGCTCAAAAGCCCACTCATGAACTGCAACCAGACCAAGCCATGTAGCTTCCAAAGCAGCACAACCTCTCCACTCAACCAAATATTGGAAAAAGAAAGAAAACAACCTGAGGAGAAATTATAACCCGTCATCTAGAATAGCCTCGACAGTGTCCTGTGGCTGAGAAAAACAGGAGGAGCTTGAGGAACTATAGAATCTACATGAGCACTGGATGACAACACAGCATGCTCAAAAGTGCTTCAGTAAGTTGTTAAATCCTCGACGTTGGAAACTTGATTAATGATCATATGTTCAAGAAACTCAAGTAAATATGCATTAGATCCAATTTTTCTTAAGGACAAAGAACTGCCAAAGGCGCAGACATGGAACACTCTAAAGGAATTTATGGGGTAGCATTCAAGTCTAATGTGAACCATGACAATATGACACTATCACCCACATTAGATTCTCTAATCCTACTTGCACAGCAAGTTTACAAACCATATTACTCATGGCATGTTTTTGCCTCACCTCAAAACACAAACTCATGGATATGACGTACAAAAGCCTGAACAGGCTTCGAATCCTGGCCTTTGGCATCAAGGGAACCTAAATGCACAGGATTAGTAACTGAGACAAACTCAAGAAGACTCATCTATGGACCTATTCACAAAAATACTATAAGCAACTCAACAATAAGTAGCACTAGCCACTAAGTCCCAATTCTCTATTTTTCTCCTACCTGCCTATTCAAGTTAGCACGCTCTGTTGAATTTAATCTTCAGTGGGGAAGACTAGGTAACTGGGATCCAGGAACCAAATATATAGCATGCTGAATATTTTTCATACACAGCAACTCACTAGGGAGCCCATAAGAGACAACATTTGAACACTAGTGAATAATTCATTGACCTTCAAACCCCCCCCCCCCCCCCCCTTTGACTACAATAGCTAACAAGAACCCACTCTTCAACCTCTCTTTCTCAAACGCCATACAGTCTAGTATATGGAATCCTTTCCTAACAGGGACTGCAGGACTGGCTTCTTATTTCTAGAGTCCTTGGTTATGAGCTTGGTAGGATTAAGCATTATGCTTTTCCCCTTGTATCAGAACACATGCGTTCTCCCTACCACGATGACAGGTGCAAGCCTCAAGGCATTAGAAGCATAAGGCATTGAGATTTTTATTTTTATATGAACTAAATAAATGATTACATCTATATTGAAAAAATAGAGAAATTAGAAAAGTACAAATAACATCTGAAATTCATATATGATTAGTAAAATACTTATTGGCCATTCTAAGACTTAATTTCATTCAAGTAAACCGTGCTCAAAGATGATCATAGCATTACAAAGTTCAAATATTATTCAAGCTCCAATTCTTAATTGCTTTGGAAAAGTCTAGGTAAGCAGAGTTTACAGATTCACTCCCTCCCTTCACCAAACTCCCTAAAAGAAAGAGAAAGCATACTCTCCAAAGAAGGGCAAACCAATTGCTCCCCAAAAAAACCAAATAATATAATTTCAGATCTCCAATGAACAATAGTAATCAAAAACAAAATGCAGCCACCACCCTACAGAGCAGACATTAGGAAATAAATATTATTTGCCCTTCTTTTCTGAAGAAGGTCAATGGTCTTAATTCTTGTAAGGACTGCAATGCAGAGAAAAACCTTGATTTTGGAAGGAATCTTAAATTTCCAAACAAATAGACTTATCCAAAAATAAGCAACATCAGTTACATACATGATATCAAACTCTTACGAAACTTGATTGTGCACCACTCCAGATTGCTACCATGTTCCTAAAAAATTCTGCAAACTTCAATAACCAATCAAATAGCCCTAACCTGAGCATCTTCCACACTCGAACCCTTTAACTTTTGAAGCAGCCCTAATCTGCCAAGCAGTGTCCTGGGAATTCATTTGCATACCCCCAGTGACTATAGAATTCCTTTGTATACCGGCTATACCCCCAGTAACTATGTGAGAGTACTCCGCAACAAGATTCACCTTTTACTTCCTGAGATCACCATGAGACTCCCCGCTAGTGTGAATCTTTTCTTCTTGGAGAACCCACCTATCTAGAGAGAGATTGTTGCCAAAGCTCAGGAATCATTTTATACTTTGTCACTGGCGAACCCCATTGCCTCCATCCCATGTACCCAGCAGACCTGGTTTAAGCAACTCAGTACCATCATCAATCATTCTTCCAACAGCTTCACAGCTTCTAGCAACCCACCTTGCTGTTAACTTAGCTGCCCCACCATCATCAATTCTTGAGTTTTCAGTAGTGCTTGCTAATGACTTGGCCTTGGACCTATGACAGAGTTAGTTGGAGTTGTATGGACAAGTTTTTGCAAGAAAGGGTTTTGGTGAACAATGGTGCCAATGATTAAAAGGTTGTTTATCTAATGTATGGTTCTCCGTCATTGTGAATGGGGAACCTAAGTCTTGGATTAGGTCTTCTAGAGGCATTAGCCAGCAGGACCCACTCTCACCTTTTCTGTTTGTCCTAGTAGCTGATATTTTGAGTAGAATGGTGGATAGGGCTGTGGATCAAGGATCGGTGAAAGGTTTGAAAGTGGGGAGAGGGTGTGGTGGTTTCTCATCTTCAATTTGCAGATGATAGTATTTTCTTTGTAGAGGATCATAGGCTTTCTTTCAGATGTATTTTGGGTATCCTCCATGTTTTTGAGAGGGTGTAGGGGCTGAAAATAAAAAAGTGATCAAGCCAATATTAATATGCTTCTTGAGCATGTGAGGAGGCGGACTTCAGTGGTGGCGTGTGGTCTTTTGGAGTGGCCTTTGACTTACTTGGAGGTCCCTATAGGGGGAATCCTAAATCAATGGATTTTCAGAATTTGGTGGTGGAAAGAGTGGCCAAGAGGTTGGATGGTTGGAAAGGGGCACTTTTTTACCTTGGGGGCAGAAATACACTTATCCATGCTTGTTTATCTAGCATTCCCTTATATTATTTGTCTATTTTTAAAATTCCAGTGGGGATTGCGAATAAGATTGAGAAAATAATGAGATATTTCTTACAGTCAAGAATTGAGGGTTTTCGGATCATTTAGTTAGGTGGGATGAGGGATGCAGGTCTAAAACAGAAGCAGGGCTGGGTCTTGGAAATTTGGTGTCTAAAAACATCTCTCCTAGCTAAATGGTCATGGTGTTTTCCTTTAGAAGAAAATTCCCTTTGGCATAAAGTGATTAAAAAGTAAGCATGGGTTGGATGTGGGATACCACCATTAGTTTGCGATGTTCTTCAAAGAGTCCATGGAAACGTTTTTTTTTTTTTTATAGTTATCCCTTATTCACTCCTCACGCTAATTTTTTTGGGAGGAGGGGTTCTTAGATTCATTTTTGGAAAGATCTGTGGTTGGGGAATGATGTTCTATCCACATCTTTTCCTTGCCTCTTCCGATTGAGCTCAGGGCTAGATAGTATGATTTCATTTTTGTGGTCGATTTGGGTTTGGTTTCTTGGAACTTTCATTTAAAAAGATCTATAAATGATAGAGAGATGATGAAACTTTCCTTGTTGTCATTATTGAATAATTGTCATCTATCTTCAGATAAGGATACTCAGTATTGGGCTTTGGATCATTTAAGAGTTTATTCTTGTAAATATTTTTCCAAGTTTTCAACCCGTTCCAACTCTTGTTTCCTCTATTTTCATGTATTTGGAGGCCAAAGCTCCACCAAAGATTAAAGCTTTCATTTGGCTAACTGCAGTCTGTGCTAATAAAATAAATACTAATAATTTGTTGCAAATTACGAGACCTTTGAAGGCCTTATCTCCAGATATTTATGTTCTTTGTTATTTAAAAATTCTGAGCCGACTCCTCATTTGTTTTTACACTGATTTTTCTTGGAGCATCTGGAATAATTTATTTGGGGTGTTGGGAGAAGCTTGGGTTTGTCCAGTGATGATGAATGGATTGTTGGCCATCTCTTTTGAGGGCTTCCGAAGGAAAAAGGATAGGACTGCTCTGTGGAAGTGTGGAATAGTTGCAGTTCTGTGGGGTTTGTGGTTGGAGCAAAATGCACGGATTTTTTCAGGGATAAAATTGAGTAGGCAACTAGTTGGGGAGAAGATTCATTGTTGGGCTTCTTTATGGTGCGTTCGCTTAGGTTGCTTTAGGGAGCGAGTTTTTAGGAAATTCAATGAGATTGGAGAAATTTTTTGCTATTATATTTCAAAGTTTTTTTTTTTTTTTAAGTTTCTTTCTTTTTTATAGATTTTCCCAGATTTTTGATTTATTATCATGAGTTCTTACCAAATTCACCTAGATCAAGGAAGTAGACCGGGTTAGTATAAAGGGTGAGGGTAAATAAATTAGTTCAAGAAACTAAGATAAGACTAGCAACCTGGAATATAGAGACTCTTACAAAAAAAAAGTATGGAATTGGTGGAAATAATGTTTAGAAGAAAAATTAACTTAATATGCCTTTAAGGGAAAAAATGGGTAGGAGAGAAAGCTAGAGAAATTGAAAAATCAAGATCTAAACTTTGGTACACTGGTAAAGAGAAACATAAAAATGGAGTGGGTATTATTGTAGATAAAGACATAAAAGATAATGTAGTAGATGTTAAAAGAATATGGGATAGGATCATTAAAATCAGGATAGCTTTAGGTCGGGAGATAGTGAATGTCATTAGTGCATATGCTCCCCAAATAGGCTTAGTATAAAATCTGAAAAGGTAATTTTGGGAAGATGGATAGTATTTTACAAGGGATACCAATGTCTAAAACGACATTCATAGGAGCTGATTTGAATGGTCACAATGGTAAGGATAATATAGGATATGAGAGGATACATGGAGACCATGGATATGGAGATAAAAATGAGGCCGGTGATACAATCTTAGATTTTGCCATATCTTACGATTTGATTATATGGAATACTTGTTTTATAAAAACAGAAGAACACTTCATAACTTTCAAGAGTGGGTATAATAAAAGCCAAATAGATTTATTCTTAACTAAGAATGGGGATCGTCTATCTTGTAAGGATTGTAAAGTTATTTCAGGTGAAAATCTAGCTACACAACATAGAGTCTTAGTACTATATATACTTATTAAAAAATGGAAGAGAAAGAGTAGTATAAATCAACACAAAAGGACTAGATGGTGGAACTTGAAAGGAGATAACACAGTAAAATTCAAAAATAAGGTTGATGCAAATACTGTCTGGAATAAAATGGCAAATTCTATCGTAAGGATACCAAAAGAGGTTTTAGGTGAGTCCAAAGGAAGATACTCAAGTAATAAAGAAAGTTGGTGGTGCGATTAAAAAGTTCAAAAAATCGCTAAGACAAAAATAAATTGGTATAAAATATGGCAAAATTGTAGAAATATAGAAAATCTTGAAAAATATAAAGAAGCGAGAAAAAATGTAAAACAACTATCAATAAAACTAAACATAGAGCTAGAGAAAAAAAAAAATGTAAAGATTTAGGTGATGTAAAATGTATTAAGGAAGAGAATGATAATGTCTTAATTAGAGAAGAAGACAAAAGAGAGAGGTGGCGGAGATACTTTGATAAGTTGTTTAATGAAAACCAAAATGAAATATTGAACCTATAAGTGACAATCGAGGAGAAGACTAAAAATAGGAGATTTATTCACAAAATTAGAGTCTTTGAAATTAAGATGGCATTAAAAAAGATGAAGAGTGGATAATCTATAGGCCAGATAAAATACCAATTGAAGTTTGAAATGTTTAGGAGATAAAGGAATTATTTGGTTAACTTATTCAACACTACTATAAAAACCAAGAAAATGCCAAAAGAATGGAGGAAAACTATATTCGTACCTTTGTGCAAAAACAAAGGTGATATTCAAAATTGTAATAACAATTATGAAAATTAAAATTATGAGTCATATAATGTAATTATGAGAAAGGGTAATTGAACATAAAATACGATTAGAAACGAAGATTTTAGATAATCAATTTGGTTGTATGCCTAGAAGATCAACAACAAAAGTTATTTATCTTTTAAGAAGTTTAATGGAAAAGTCTAGGGAAAAGAAGGACTTGCATATGGTTTTTCTTGACCTAGAGAAAGCTTATGATAGAGTACCTAGGATAGTTCTTTGGTGGGTAATAGAAAAGAATGGAGTTTGCAGTAGATATATGGAGGTTATTAAGGATATGTATGATAAAGTAGTGACTAGCGTTAGGACTATATGAGGAGATTCTAGAGAGTTTCCAATCACAAAAAGGTGTACATCAAGGTTCTACTTTGAGTCCTTATCTTTTTACTTTAGTAATTAATGAACTGAATAGGAATATCCAAAATGAGATCCCTTGGTGTATGTTGTTTGTAGATGATATCGTGTTGATGATGATAGTAGAAACGAAATGGAATCTAAACTAGAAGTTTGGAGAGCCACATTAGAGTCTAAAGGGTTTAGGATAAGTAGAAAAAAAACAAAATATATGAAATGTAATTTCAGTAATGTAAGTAGTAGCAATAGGGAGAAGCTTAAACTGGATAATCAAGAGATTAATAGCATTGATAGATTTAGAAATCTTGAATTTATTATGCAAGCTGAAGTGGAAATTAAAGAAGATGTCGTACATAGAATTAAGATAGGTTGGTTAAAATGGAGGAGTGCATTAGGTGTGTTGTGTGATCGTAGAATACCCTTAAAATTAAAAGGAAAGTTTTATAAGACAGCTATAAGGTCTGCTATGCTTTATGGTTCATAATGTTGGGACAACTAAGAAACAGCATGTACAAAAATTGAGAGTTGCTGAGATGCGTATGTTAAGGTGGATAAGTGGTTTAACATTAAAAGATAAAGTAAAAAATGAGCATATACACAATGATTTAGGAATAGCACCGCTTGAAAACAAAGATAAGGGAGGGGCGGCTTAGATGGTTTGGGCATTTGAAACGCAGGCCTAGTAGAGCACCTACAAGAAGGAGTGAGTTAGTTATTGTTTTTGGCATGAAAAGGGTAAGGGTAGGTCTAAAATAACTTAGAATGAGGTAGTGAGGAAGGATTTGATAGCCCTTAATCTAATCGAGGAAAACGCTCTAGATTGGGTGAATTGGAGGGAAAGGATTCATGTAGCCAATCCCACCTAGTGGGACTTAAGGCTTGTTGTTGTTGTTGTATGTCTTATTCTCGTCTTTGTAAATTCTTCTCTTTCTAATGAAATTTCTTCTTTTGCTAAAAACAATTTAAAAAAAAAAAAAATGACAACTTGGCCTTGAATTTTCCTTCAACCAATTTGGATAGCCTCAAAGAATCATCAAAATGGGCTTTACTTCACAAACTTTAGTAACCTCTTGGGCTGGAACAAGATTAGAAATTTCTTGAGCTAGAACATGATTAACGTGGGCTTTAACACTAATGCTCTTTGTTGAGCCACATCATTTCTTAAATGATCCATATTAAAGTTGTACACACCCAATTTTGTCCAAGGTGGAAATATCTCAATTAATTAAAGGATAAAGGTACTAATTGGTCATAACCAATTAATTGGAGGTCTCTTCACCCTTCTCTAGGACACCGCTTGTGCAATTCAAAATTGGGACTCTCAATTTCACTTTTTGAGGTTCAAAGTTTCATTTTTTTTATTTTATTATATGTGTGGGGCTTCACCCTAGAGTCTCAAATGGACCTGGCTTTCTTCAAAATTTTTAATTGTTCCTGAAGTTTTCCAGAACCAGCTGCAGTGCTTCTCTGTGAGGCAATTGGATCAATTAAAACTCTGTTGCTTGATTTTTTTATTTTTTTTTTGTAACTTTAAAAACAATTAGAGAAATTCTTCCAGCAACCTATAATTCTGAACAATATTTAGATATTTTTTACCTCTTTTTCATTTATTTGTAAGATGCATTATGTTTGTTTACACGCAAATAAATATCAGTTCATAATGTTAAAAGGGTTAAAAATTCATAACACATGTATTCAGATGTTTTAATAGATCAATAACAAATAGACTAAATGATTCGGTATTGAGTGGTTCAGCGAAGCTATGAATCTGGTTCACAAATTCAGAGTTTGATTCAGCATTCAGTATTTGATGCTTAATTTTGTCAAACACCGCCTATTTCTATAAAATACTTCGCCTTGATGTAATGCTGACCACCACATGGAGAGTGTAACTTGTTTCAGAAACCAATAAAATTCACACTGCTGATGTAATTATAAAATAATCCATGTTCTTAAATTCTTCCACAGCAGTCTAAAGTTTAAACTCAAGCAACTGACAGAAAAAATAATAAATGGAAGCTTACCTGAGTTAGGCAAAGTGCCAGAAAAATTTTCCTCTATAAATTCTTCTCTTATCTCTACAAGACCCTCCTGTATTAAGCACAATGAAAACATCAATATCAGTAGTCTAAACATGCAGTGAGGAATGCCACAAAACAAGTTGAAAACACGTTGAACTATTTAGCCACATCAAAAAATCACCATAAGAGGCAATGACGAGAAACACAGCTTAGAAGTATGATCAAGAAATTTAGAACAAGCATAAAGGCAACCGATTAACAATAACTTCAGACATGAGACAAGAACCTATTGGTAACACTCACATTTATATGAACATTCCTTGAATCTAAATGAACATTTTTTTTTATTGATTTTGTCAAAAATGACAATACACATATAATTTCTAAACAGATTACACAAGGGCAATGCAAGTTCCTTTAAAATTCTACACATTTATAGAAAAACATATTGATCTACGAGTTTTAAGAAGTATTGTGCCATATCTGCATATTGTACAAGGATCATAAGAGATTCTAATTTTTTTTTTTTTACTTATAAACTTGCTTTTATTTAAAGTTAGTCCAATTTTAATTATTAGTGCGTGAATTATTAAATTTGTCACGTGTCTTCTTGGATAAGAAAAAATATATTAAAAGAAAACAAACAAAAGTACAATAAGGGGCAAATGAGATTTTACAAGTGAATAATTTAATTTTATAAATGGGTATATTTTATCATATGCAAAGAACAAAGTGTCATTGTAAGCAGAATATTAAGAGTAATATTAAATAATTATAACAACAACAACAACAACAAAACCAAGCCTTATTCCCACTAAGTAGGGTCGGCTATATGAATCTTTTTCCGCCAATTTATGCGATCATAGACCATTTCTTTCGATAGATTCAAAGATATTAAATTCTTACTCAGTATCTCCTCCCAAGTTATTTTAGGTCTACCCCTACCCCTTCTACAGCCCCCCACAGTAACTAAGTCACTCTTCCTCACAGGTGCACTATAAGGCCTACGTTGCAAGTGTCCATACCATCTGAGTCGTCCCTCCCTTATCTTATCTTCTGTAGGAGCTACACCTAACTTACCACGAATATGTTCATTCCTTAATTTATCTTTCAATGTTATACCACTCATCCATCTAAGCATCCTCATCTCGGCAACTTTTACCTTTTAGATATTATGTTTCTTCGTCGCCCAACATTCCGATCCATATAGCATAGCTGGTCTTATAGCTGTCCTATAAAACTTCCCTTTCAATTTTAAGGGTATTCTGATCACATAGCACACTTGAAGCACTTCTCCATTTTACCCAACCTGCTTTAACTCTATGCATTACATCATCTTCAATTTCTCCTTCAGCTTGCATAATAGATCCAAAGTATCGAAATCTACAAGTGCTATTTATTTCTTCATCATCAAGTTTAACTTTGTCATCATTACTAAAATTACATTTCATATATTCTGTTTTATTTCTACTTATCTTAAAGCCTCTAGATTCCAAAGCTTCTCTCCATAATTCTAACTCAACCTCTGCTCCATCCCTAGTTTCATCAATTAATACAATATCATCTGCAAATAACAAACACCATTGAACTCCCTTTTGAATACTCTTAGTCAATTGGTCCATCACTAAAGCAAAAAGATAAGGACTCAAAGCAGATCCTTGATGTACACGTATGGTAATTGGAAATTCCCTAGTTTCTCCATCTATAATCCTTACACTAGTCATTACTCCATCGTACATATCCTTAATGACATCGGTATACCTACAACATACACCCTTTTTTTTCTAAAACCCACCATAGAACTTCCCTAGGTATCCTATCATATGCTTTCTCAAGGTCAATAAATATCATATGCAAGTCCCTCTTCTTTTCCCTAAACTTTTCCATTAATCTTCTTAAAAGATAAATAGCTTCTGTGGTAGATCTCCCAGGCATAAAACCAAATTGATTTTCTGAGATCTTCGTTTCTAACCTTAATCTTTGTTCAACTACTCTTTCCCATAGTTTCATCGTATAACTCATAAGTTTAATTCCACGATAGTTATTACAATTTTGAATATCTCCTTTAGTTTTGTATATAGGTATTAAAGTGCTTTTCCTCCATTCATCTGACATTTTCTTAATTTTTACAATTGTATTAAATAAATTAGTTAACCATATAATTCCGTTATCACCCAAGCATTTTCAAACTTCAATTGGGATGTTATCTGGTCCCCATAGATTTCTCGTTTTTCATTTTTTTAGTGCAAACTTAACTTTGTAACTCTAATTTTGCGAATAAATCTACTATTTTTAGTTTTTTCCTCATTTGGCAATTCTAAGTTTAAGCTCTCTATTTGGTTTTCATTAAACAACTTACTTAAGTAACTTCGTCACCTTTTTTTAATATCTTCGTCCTTAACCAAGACAATATCATCCTCACTTTTTATACATTTTATATTTCCTAAGTCCTTGCTCTTCCTTTCTCTAACTTTAGCAAGTTTAAATATATCTCTTTCCCCTTCTTTTGTACCTAATCTATCATACAAATTATTAAATGATCTATATTTAGCTTCACTAACGGCCTTTTTTGCATCTTTTCTTATCTCCTTATATTTTTCAAAATTATCTCTGTTTCTACATTTTTGCCACGTTTTATACCAAATTCTTTTTGTCTTTATGATTTTTTGTACATCTTTATCCCACCACCAACTTTCTTTGCTATTCGAGAATCTTCCCCTTGATTCACCTAAAATCTCTTTTACTATCTTTTTAATAGAGCTAACTAATCTATTCCAAAGAGTATTAGTATCTATCCCATCCTCTGAGGTCCAATCTCCATCTTTGATCATTTTATCTTTAAATTTTCTAATATTTTCTCTTTTTAGGTTCCACCATCTAGTTCTCCTACACTGGTTTATTTTATCTTTTTTCTTCCATTTTTTAATGCCTATATCTAACACTAAGACTCTATGTTGTGTGGTTAGGCTTTCACCTAGAATAACTTTACACTCCTTGCATGATAAACGATCTACCCTCCTAGTTAAAAAAAAAAAAAATCTATTTCTATTTTGTCCACTTTTAAAGGTTATTAAGTGTTCTTCTCTCTTCTTAAAGCAAGTATTCATTATACTAAAATCATATGACATAGCAAAGTATAAGATCATCTCCCCAGACTCATTTTTGTCTCCATATCCATATCCTCTATGTATCCTCTCATAATTTTTATTATCTCTTCCAATGTATCCATTCAGATCTCCTCCTATAAATATTTTCTCAGTCCCTAGTATGCCTTGTATAATACTATCCATATCTTCCCAAAATTGTCTCTTAAGATTTTCTGCTAAGCCAACTTGAGGAGCATAAACACTAATGATATTTATTATCTCTTGTCCTAATACCATCTTGATTTTTATAATTCTATCACTTACTCTAGTTACATCCACAACGCTATCTTTTAAGTTTTTGTCTATAATAATGCCTACTCCATTCTTATGTTTTTCTTTTCCAGTGTACCAAAGTTTAAATCCTGATTTATCGATTTCTCTAGCTTTCTCCCCCACCCACTTAGTTTCTTGAAGGCAAATTATATTAATTCTTCTTCTAATCATTATATCCACAATTTCCATGCTTTTACCCGTAAGTGTCCCTATATTCCAAGTTGCTAATCTAATCCTAGTTTCCTGAACTAACGTCTTTACCTGCCCACGTCCAGAATAAAGCAGGAACCCTCGCATATTTGACACCGTACCCGGGCACCGACATGGCACGTCACTTTGGGGCGACAACCTAGCCCACCCTCGCCCACTTTTCGCTACACCCGGGTGGTTCAAGTGCAACGCGTTGCTCATAGGGGATGCCCCAGCAAATATTCCATAAGGATTCATATCATAGTGATTTGACAAATTTTACATTGGCAGTCAACTACCTAACACAACCCTCCTCCTTAACCCGAGCTTGGGACCGGTTGTGTGTGAAAAAATTAGGACATTAAGTGCATCACAAGCGGAATTAATTTTAAAAAATTATAAGCATAATAAAAAATTAATAATTTATTTTCATGCTTCTTTAGTGTTTAACATAAAATGCAGGCTGAAATTGCTTGACTAATTAAAAGAAAAGTGCAAAGAATGAAATTTCCCCTAGGCCTAGTGATAAATGTTTCTGCTATTGTTCTTGCTGCAAGACTAATGCAGTGCCGCATGCACCAATAAAGCATGGTTACTTTTGTTAGTTGCTATAATATTTATTAGTTGTTGACTTCTGGTCATCTAGGTATGTGTATTTCCTAAGTCCAGGTTTACTTTCAAAGTTCATTAAAAAGGTTTTTTGTTTAGTCTAGAGAAGTCAGAGACCATGGTAATCGAGAATAGTCATTTCCCTAGGCACATTCATGTATAATGTAATAATTATCTTAGCCTAAATAATGAGGTAATACAGAATTTTCCTTTTCTAGGCACAGTCATGTATAATGTCATATTTATCTTAGCCTAAATAATGAGGTAATACAGAATTTTCCTTTTCCATTTTCGTTATCAATTCTACCTGTTCAGTATTTTCCTAAGAACTTGGAACTGTGGGCTGAGGCTTCACCTAGTGGCTCCTTCCATAGTGTTACAGGCTGAACACTTCACACCTTCTGAAGGGCCGTGTGGCACTAGCTTTAGCACTCTTGCTTAACTAGTAAAAGTATGCAGCAGTTTATCACAAGAACAGATTCACAACCATCGAATGCAAAGTAAGCAGAATCAATAAACCATCATCTAAGCAAATGAGAATCCCATAGTAAATTGTAAAGCAACACAATTCATTACTAACACCTCCATAGGCAACATGTGTTTAGTAAGGGAGGCAAGTAGGCTAAACACATTTACAACTGCTAGTGAGTTATACAATGACTGTTGAACACTCACCCTCTCCTAAAGAGCTTTCTACATTATTCTAGCTTTGGCACTAGGAAGCATAACACTGAGTCACTGACCGAGGATTCATACTCCCATTTTACACTTAGGCATTATTGCACTCAATGAATAAAACCTATATCACTATTTACATGACGGTTACCCACCCCACATACACAAGGCGAGCAGTCACAAAAACAAGCACAATGCCCTGAACAAGCTTGGCTCGTAAAACATAGCCTCCACTAGCTGTGTTTCCACACAAGAAGATCTCTCTTTGCCACTATATCCTAGAGTGCATTTCCACCATGCCACTGCATCAAATTGGTATCAGAGCAGGTTTTTCTTTGGATTTTATAGATGGGAACCGCAGCTGAAGAGCCAGGACTTATGCAACTGTGAAGATGTTGCATGAACTACAATAACAAATTAGAACCCTTATAGAGCTTGTTCTTGACTCAAACAATCAAGGAAATGGAAGGAGACGGAATCATGAAGGCATGGAAGTGATGGATCCAGCAATGCAAGTAGTTCTGCACTAGGCATGTTCAGCACAATGAAAGGGTGGGAGAAACGTATAGTACAAAGTCTTTGAAACTCTTAAAGAATATGGTGTCCAGGTCCACATTGCAAAATTTGATGGTGACGTGGAACCTGATGACTCCCTGGACAGAGAGCTGCTTTGAGTACAAAGATATTCCAGAAGATCAGAGAGTCAAGCTTGTGGCTACAAAATTTAAAGGAGCTGCTCCTACATGGTGAAGGTATTACCAAAATGATAATGAACTTATCGAGGCAAAAGGAAGATCAGACAGTGGAATAAGATGAAGAAGAAGCTCCAGGCACAATTCCATCATTGGAGTACGAGCAACTTTGCACCAAAAAGTGCAAAAACATGGGTACCATGGGAGGATAGTGAAAGAGTATGTGCAAGAGTTTCATCAATTGACACTAAGGAGCAGTCTTGCTGAAACAAAATCTCAGAAGGTAAGCTGATACATAAATGGTCTTCGACTGATGACCTTCCAAAGTAAGTGATGCCCATCAGCTTCCTTTAAAGGCTGAAGCTCAATTGGCATAAAAATGTGGAATACATTGAAGAGGTTGGGGCATGATCCATGGGCTAGAGTTTCTTCAAGCAGCACAGCCCCGAAGAAACATAAAGGCAGCACCTACAGTCCAAACAGATATTAGACACAGAAATCAGCCCTCTTAACCCACAGAGCCAGAATGCTATTACGTGCTACAGGTGTTCAGAGTAAGAACGTCGATCAAATGAATGCCCAGAAAGGAAGTCCAGGACAAGTCAATTTTTCAGAAAACCAAGAACTAAAAATTGTTGGTACAGATGAGTGTCGCTACAAGACTGGGCACGAAGATAACTGGGAAAAAAAAGGGATTGAAGGTGATGAGATAGGTGAAATGCTTGTTGTTTGAAGGTCCATGCTTACTCCTCCAGCCACAAATGGGTGAAGATTGGTTACAAAAGAACATTTTTCGAATGCATTGGACATCAAGGGGAAACTTTACAATTTAATAGTTGATAGTGGCAATAATGAGAATCTAATAGCACAAGAAATGGAGGATGAGTTGAACTCGAGATTGAGAAACACCCACAACCCTATCACATCCCTTAGTTCAACAAAGGGAATGATGTGCTTGTGTCTTCAAGACGTTTGACAAGGTCTTCAATTGGCAATTCATTTAAATATACAGTTTGGTGCAGTGGTGCCAAAGGATGCTCACCACATCTTACTTGGTTGGGCATGGCAATATGATCGAAAGTCTGTTCATCATGGTCATACGAACACTTAATCTTTCTGTTTAAGAAAATGGTGCCAAGACCAATGAAAGAATATACTGTGATCAAAAGGGAGGCTGGATGTTCTTGCTCGTTCTAGGGATGAATATCTTGCTCTCCTCTGCTTGATTTGAAGATTTTTTTTAGGGGATGAGTGGTAGGGGGGTGTTAATAGAAAAGCACTTGAAGGTGGCAGAGCTGCCTGTCCAGAAAATTTCAATTTTAAATTCTTGAGAAAATTTGAAGGCGAAAAAAGGCATTGTGGAACACAATTTTATCATGACTAAATACAAATCTTAAGCATATAAAATTCATTAATTGGTCACACTTACCAACTCAAAAATTTAACAATAACAAAACTCATTATAAGTGTATCATAAAATTTCACCCAAGTCCAACAACTGCTTACAACATGAATCTAAAAAGTCAATGGTTGGAGGAAGTTCATCAACATCTTCTTTTTGTGCGCATTTATGAATCTTAAGTGTATAAAATTATCAATTGATCACATTTACCAACTTAAATAGTTAACCATAGAAAAACTCATGACAATTATATCATAAATTGTCACCCCAATCCAACAATTGCACGCAGCTTACAACATGAATCTAACAAGTCAATGGTTGGACGAAGTTCATGAACATCTCAAAAGGGCTTTCGCGATGCTTTCTTCCCGACATCTCCCACCTTCTGAAAGCAAGCATGGTGAGGCTCATCGATCATCTTCATCCTAAATCTTCTGAAAACCTCTTTATCTTGTTGCCCTAGCCTAGAAACCAAACTGAAGCCCCCATATATCCAAAGCAACCAAACCCTACGTCTATTCAACCTACCAGAAATCCCTTTCAACTTCCAACAATCTTCCTTTCCAGACTCATGTGTCTCCATACTTGCCATCCTTGACCATCAGGGCTCTTTCAACTTTCACCAGCGACAGAGTACAACCTATCAACTCTCTCACCAACCACCATTCAACTGTCGGAAGGCTTTCTTCTTATAAAAATCTTCCTGCACCTTCGGACTTCACTGACTCTATCGACTCTCTTCCCATACAGCAACCTTCCTGGACCTTCTGAGACTGCTCAAACCTTTCCTGGGCCTTCAGATACTGTCCGAAGATCACCAGAAATCTGAGCACTTGCAGCAGGGAGTCTGGACCAGTGAGAAACTCCTCCACTACTACCATTATAGGGAAGACTTGAGAATGGGATCATGTTACCAGTATAGGGAAGACTTGTGTCTGTTTGTCCTCACTGACTGATTATTTTCTGATAGTCACCTACTGGATGTGGTTCGATAATTGACTTCTGTTCATCTGCTGATTTATTACTTGCTGTCTGGTCATGTTCTTCCGTCAACTAATCCTACTAATTATGGGGGATGGGGCTGAGACAAGTGGACATTCTACTGTGAACATTGAGAGGAACATTTTTAATGCTAATCGATTGGATAGTACAACACTCAAGACTTTCTGAATTTGTAGGGAGATTCTTCTCATTTATCTTACTGCAAAAGGAGTTTTTATGGATTTTGAGATCCCTGGGGGTGATTTGTTCTGGTCCCCTAGGGGCAGCAACTGGGCATCAGGGGAATGCTCTCTTTAGAAGAGGAGGCAGGATTTGAATCAAGTTGAGGAGGAATGAGAAGGGCAGGTTTATCTATATTGAAAAGCTTTCTCCTGGAGGTCAAAGGGAATCAGAATGAAGAATGGCATAAGTTTATGGAAGCCTTGATGAAGTTGTCTATCAACCTTGAAGGATACTGTAGCATGAGTTGCACTAATTGTGGCTCCACAAACATTGTTCATCGTGAGCAAAAGTTGGACAAGCAGAATGCTTTCAGAGGCTCTTGAGCAACCACTCTTTAAGCGAAGTTGTCATAGATTTTCTAATAAAGGAAAGGAGAACTTCCGAGCGATTTGGGAGCAACTTCTTTCCAAACGTTGGTAATGGGGATCGACGCCTTGGGCCAATCTACAATAGACTGAGAAGAGTTGTTAGCAAATGGGTTGAAAAGGGTAAAAATATTGCAGCATCAGATTCTATCCAAGAGGTAGATTCGAGACCTTTTGGCACTAAAGAGACTGTATGATTCGGGTCCCTTTTCTAGCGACCAGATGGGTAAGCTTGGTAGATTGGAATTAGGGGAAAATTTAGAAAGGGAGCTCGGGCAAAGCTCTCAAGGTAAATTGAAGGGAGAAGACTCAGAGGCACAATGTCTAGACAAGGTGATGGAGGAAAATCCGAGGAATGTTCAGCACATTATCGACCCATTGTAGTAAGTTTTGTTTGAGTTTTTTATTTGCTTTATCTTCGTTTTAGTCATTAGAGCAAGCCCATGCATTAAAAATGACTTTTCTTATTAAACACCATGAAGTTCAAATTTTAATTGTTTTTCCTTCCTTCATTCCCTTAAAATCCATAAAATTCAATTTTTCATTTAGTTTTTCTTGTTTCCTCTCCTAATTATTTTTTAAAGAAAGCATACAAATGAATTTTTTATTGTTAAACATGTAAACGTACACCATAAGCACGAATTTCAATTTTTAAAAACTGTTTTCGTGTCCTTATCTTACTTTTTAGTGTATCTTGAACTCTTAGACTTGGTGTTTTAGTTCTGAGTCGCCTAACAAGTGTTATAGTTTCATAGAAATTCGCTTAACTTGATGCTTGATAGAGGTGGAATGGTTAGATCATGGTCTAGGTTGCTTATATGGCTACTTTTATTTTTATATCAATCTATGTATAATGATAGGATTTAGACCTACAAACCTTTCTTTGAAGGCAAGCGCCATTCCAATTATCAACATGGATGATCCATATTTGTTGAAATTTCAATGTATTTTACTATTTAACTTGCTTTAGATATATGCAAGTCATTAGGAATTGATTTTTCAATTTTTGCAACGAATCTTACGATTTGATTCAATTCTCGATTCTAGATTCATGAAATTGGGATTTCGATTCACAATTCAAATCTCGATTTGACAACTATGATATGGAGGATGACTCAAGCAGCTTTTGTGATTTTTAGAAGGAATTGTTGGTCAATCAATTAAGAGCTGATTTAAATTTGTATGAAGAGGATTCCCTGAGCCTAACCCTAAGACAATGGACTTTGTTGATATTCCTTCTGTAAATTTTTTTTGGGGGGTTGGGGGGGGTTGATGAAAAGGCAGCTATTCCTGTGGTCGGTCTTAATTTGTACAAATCTCCAAAAGGTATCCTTCCCCTTCCTATTCAATTCATTCTTACTTCTAACACTTTATGCCACAAGGAAGGTTCTACTGGGGGTAGCACTTTCGGTATAGGCCTAGGGGTGTGAAAGAGACATTCTAGATGCAAATAAACTCCTTGAGGACCTGGGTCTAAAATTAGTTAGTCCAGTTAAGGACAAGGTGAAATTTCCAATGAGTCCTAGAACTTATGAACGGAAAAAGAAGAAGGTTCAAATACAACTAAAGGATATGGTTTCTTCTATCAATTATGGGGGAGGGAAACAAGTGAAATTATGAAAGTTGTCAATTGGAATGTTAGAGGTCTAAGAGATTTTAGAAAGAGGAGTTAACTGAAGAGGTCCAACTTAGATATTCTTTTGATATTTTTTTGATTTAGGAGACTAAGCTTGAGAATGTTGACTTGCGGGGCCGGGGGGATCAGCGAGTGGTATTTTGGTGTTATGAGACACGCCTTGTTGTTTAAGTAGGATAGTCTAGTAGGTTTTTTCTCTCTTTCTATCTTAGTTGAAGTGAAAGGCCAAGGCCAATTATGGGTATTTTCAGTGTATGCTCCTTCTAGACCAACCCCAAGGAGTTTTTTGAGGATGAGCTCTGTTATGTGTTTGGCTTTTGTGCTCCTGAGTGGATAGTGGGAGGTAATTTTAATGTGGTGAGGTTTTCCAAGAGAAGAAAGCAGGTGATAGGATTACTACTACTTTGCAGAGTTTTGATTCCCTTATTAAGGATTGTGGTTTAAGAGATGTCCCTCTTGATCATGTTAAAAGTTTACATGGTCGGTGGGAGGTGCTAGAGCGATGGCAAACAAACTCGACAAATTCCTATTTTGCACAGAATGGGAAGATGAGTTCCCAAATCTCTCTTAATCTATTTTACCTAGGCCTACTTCTAACTACTTTCCCATCATGTTGGAATCGAGGAAGGTTTCTTGGGGTCCTACTCCTTTCAAGTTTGAAAATATGTGGTTGGATCATGATTCCTTCCAACCCTTAATCAAGCATTCTTGTAATGAGGATGTGGAAAGAAGGTGAGAAGGTTTTAGATTCATGAAAAAATTGAAGAGGTTAAAAGAGAAGTTGAAAGAATGGAATAGGGATGTTTAGGGATTTTAGGTTTAGAAAGGATAGTATTTTGGGAGAGTTGCCTGAGTTAGATAGGAAGGAAGAACATATTTTTGTCTCGAGGGAGGAAGAGATGATAAGAGTATCTTTGAAGAATGAATTGGAGGAGGTGATTTTCAAAGAAATGAGAAGTTGGAGGCAAAAGACACAGTTTAAATGGATAAGAGATGGTGATTGTAATTCTCGATTTTTTTTTCATAGGACAGCTACTAGGGAATTGAGGAAGAATTTGATTGGGGAGTTCGACGTGGTAGGGGGATATTATCTCCAATTCGAGTCAAATTGCTTCTGAAATCACTGATTTTTATCCTAATTTGTATTATGAGGAGGATGATAGCAGACCAAAGGTTGACAGTTTAGATTGGGACACTTTGTCTGTCGATGAGGTAGCTTGGTTGTAGAGAACTCTTTTAGGAAGGGGAAGTGAGAGTCATGGATTTTGCAATGGAGAGGGATAAAGCTCCAGGGCATAACGGTTTTAATATTGCTTACTTCCAAGATTGTCGAGAGGTGGTTAAGGCTGACTTGCTTAAGGCTTTTAATGAATTTTATGGGAATGGGATTTAAGTAAGAGTATGAATTCCACTTTCATAACTTTAGTGTCAAAGAAGAATAAATCCATCAAGATGTCAAACTATAGACCTATTATCCTAGTTTCCAATGTTTATAGGCTGATTGATAAGACTATGAAACTATCTCTAAGGCTCAGAACGCGTTTGTCGAGGGTAGGCAAATTATGGATGCCAGTGAAGTTGCTGAGGATATTCAGATAAGTAAGAAGAAGGAACTCATTTTTTTAGTTGAATTTTGAGAGAGCTTATGATAGAGTGAATTGGAATTTTATGGATAAGATTTTTACAAGAAAGGGGTTTGGTGAGAGATGGTGGCGTTGGATTAGAGGATGTTTGCATAATGTGAAGTACTCGATTTAGTAAACGGCAATTCTAAATCTTGGTTTAAGGCTACGAGAGGGATTAGGCAAGGTGACCCTCATTCCCTGTTTTTGTTTGTTTTAGTGGCTAATATTTTGAGTAGGATGGTGGATAGGGTTGAGGATAGAGATTCAGTAAAAGGGTTGGAGGTGGGGAGAGAGGGGGTCAAAATCTCGCACTTTCAAGTTGCTAAGGATGCTAACTTCTTTTTAGAGAATCATTGACCCTCCTTTTTGAATATTTTAGGTATCCTCCACGTTTTCAAAAAGGTTTTTTGGGCTTAAGGTTAATATAGGGAAGAGTGGTATTGCGGCTATCAATATGCCTGATGAGAGTGTTAGGGAGTGATCTACAAAGGTGGTTTTGTAGTGCTTTGAATTGGCCACTGTCCTAGGGGTTCCTTTGGGGGGTAACACTAGATCTGTAAGTTTTTGGGATCCTGAAGTGGAAAGGGTTTCTAAGAGACTAGATGGGTGGAAAGGTGCTTTTTTTCTCTTAGTGGTAGAATTACGCTCATCCAAGCTTGTCTTTCTAATATCCCTTTATACTTTCTTTCAATTTTTAAGATTCTGGTGGGGGTTGCTAGAAAGATTGAGAAGACAACGAGGGACTTCTTGTGGTCATGGGGTGATGGATTTTTAGGGATCATTTGTTAAGTTGAGGAGTGGTGGGTAGGTCTAAACGAGAGGGTGGTTGGGTATTGGAAACTTGCTGTCTAAAACACAACTCTTCTGGCTAAATGGCTTTGACAGTTTCCACTAGAGAATTCTTCCCTATGGCATATAGTTGTTAAAAGAAAGTATGGATTAGAAGAGAATGGGTGGATACAAATTTGAGATTTAGATGTTCTTTAGAGTGTTTGTGGAGAGCTATCTCTCAGAGTTATCCCCTCTTCATTCCCTCCATTACACTCATGGTGGGAAGGAGTAGTAATATCCATTTTTGGAAAGATCCTTGGTTAGGGAATGTAGATTTTTCCACCTCTTTTCCATGCCTCTTTTGCTTGAGCTCAAGGCAGGATGGTTCTATGTCTTCTTTTGTTGTTGATCCAGTTGGTCCTTTGCCTTCTTGGGATTTCCATTTTCGTAGACTATTGAACAATAAGGAGATCGTAGAGCTATCCTCTTTGATTGTCTTATTGAATAACTGTCATTTTTTCTTTTGGAGGAAGATAGTTTGTCTTGGTTTTTGAATCCTTCAAGGGTTTATTCTTGCAAATCCCTTTTTGAACTTCTAACTAGGTATAACTCATCTTTTCTTCTTTATAGATCCATTTGGAAGGCCAAAGTCACCCTTAAAATCAAGGCTTTTATCTAGTCGGTTGCACTTGATAGAATTAGTACCAATAATTTGCTGCAAGTCAGGAGACCTTTGAAGCCTCTATCTCCAAACATCTGTATTCTTTGTTTTAATTATTCACTGTTCAGAATCTGCATTGCATTTGTTTATGCATTGTGATTATGCTTGGAGGGCATGGAATAAGCTATTTGGTATTTTAGGTGAATTTTGGGTGAGTTTAGAGGCGGTGGACTTTTTGGCAGTTTCTTTTGGAGGTTTTGGCAGGAAAAGGAAAGGGCAACGCTCTGGAAATGTGCTTTCTCTGCAGCATTTTGGGGGTTGTGGATGGAGCATAATGCACATATTTTTCTAGGGAAGAAATCGTCACATTTGCTGGTTTGGGAAAAGATACATTATTTTTCTTCTCTTTAGCATGTGGGGCAGGGGAATTTTAAGGGGGTGAGCTTTTTTTATATTCAGTGCAATTGGTGTTATGTGTTGGATTGTCAATTTGTGCTGGTTTTATTCATCTTTTTTTAGTTTTCCAGTTTCTTCGTTTTTATCTGGATTTTCCAAACTATGGGGGCATTTGTTTTATCTGAATGGCCTTTAAACAAAGGCTACATCAGTTAGACATCAAAGTGTTTGGTGGCAGCTCAGAATTTTCTTAAAATTCCTCTGATAATTCAGATTAAGAAGTCTCTTTTCCTATTGTATCCCTTATAAAAAATGAAAATGACAAAAAACTCAATACCCAAGTAATTAAAAGTAAAATAATAAACTTTATTTTTGTACAATAATAAATTATATTATTTTTATTTATACTTATTAATTAAATATATGACAAGAAAATATTATTTATACTAAATAAAAACTTTAACTTATGTAATTGCTCATTAATTTTATCAAATATTTATACTCTTAAACCTTGAGAACATTAAAATTGAAAAAGAACACATATTCAGATATTTGATACCAAATAATCAAAATAATTCGAATTTTAGATTCAATGACCAATCCAAGTTCAATTCAGAATTGGTTCACAAAATCAAAATTGAATTCAATGTTCAGCACTTAACACTTAATCTTACCAAACACTCCCTTTGTTAAGGAATGTGTTATTATCCTAGTCGTATATTCTTAATCCTTTAATGAAATTCTTCTTTTACTATAAAAAAAATAAAAAATATAAAAAAAAGCATCTTCCTTTTGTGCACGTGCACATGCTTGTGCTTGGAAAGCCCTAAAATTTGGCATCACTTATTTCCTATTGATTGCACGGCATTACTCAAATTTACATATCTTTACCCCCAAAATGATATACAAAGTTTTCTCCACACTTTCACAATCAAATAATTTTTTTTTCAAAAAAATCACAGAAGAGCCACAAGCAACATTAGATTGGCAAGAGGCTAGAGGAGCCAAATCCCAACACTCAAAACTCTTAGAACCATAATTATTCAACAGTGTTACTTTTGTCATCTAATGAAAAGAACATTTGGCCATCTGACAAAATTTGGATACTAGCATACTGCTAAACCAAACTTTGATTTTAAAAAATCCATAGATAACTTGTTTAATAAATAAATTAAAAAAAAACACTTCAGCAAGTATTTGCAGACAAATGACAAAGGGGAAACTCACTGCTGCTTCAGCTGCTGTAGTATCAAAAAAGGATGCCTCAGCTTTAAGATCCTCCATCACAGCCTTCAGTGAATCAACATGGGATTCCAAAACCTTCCCTCGTCTTTTTAGAATCTCAATAGTTTGTCTGGATGTTCTTTCAGCATAGTAACCTTCTCCTAGTAGAACCTGTAATTAAGCCACTAATCAAAAAAAGAGAAAAAAAAAAACCTGCAACTCCCACATTGTTCAAATATAAATGAAGATATATTTTAGAATAATATAGTTCACATTTTAAAAAGTACAAACTAGCTACAGCTTTCAACTTGTCAGTACACTTTTGAGTCAGAAAAATGATAAGAATATAGCTTAGTTGTCAAATCATGATTCAAATCATGAATGAAACCCCCATCATGGGAACAGAGAATCAAATTGAATTGTAAGATTCAGTAAAAATTTCCATAACTGATTTCAAATGACACGCATATACTGATATACATACAACAAACAAAATAGTAAAACAAACTTAAATTTTAACAATAAAAAGTTCATATTTCATGTGTATGATTTCTCTATACAATGAAAAAGTAAAGAGCAAAGAAAATTTTTTATAAAAAAATGAACTTTAGATGGAATCAAGAGAAAATAAAAAAGAATTGAACTTTTGAAATTTATTAACAATAAAAAAAACCATATTTCATGCATATGCTTTCTCTAATTAAAAATAAAAAATAAAAATAAAATAACTCGGAAACTGATAAATATTTGAACAAACTAATGAAAAACCAACCTTTGAATTTTAATGACACATCGAAACATAAGCACCAAATTAGCAGACCAGTGCTCACACACAGCATAAGATTCAAATCGTGAATTGTAAGATTCTAACAACTATGGATGGCAGCATCTGAATTACACATAAGAATTGCCAAAGTGACATGAAAATAGAATTAACTACTAATTTCATCATTAAAAATCATCACCAATCTAGACAACATTTCAGCTGTCACAGAAAAGGCCAAAACAAAATGGCTAAATTATGGCAAAGATATTTTAAATAATGACCACTAACTGCAAATCAATCTGCCCCAAGGAGGAACAGTTTACAATTTGAAAAAATAAAACTGCATATCTACCATAAATTCATCGGATTTGTCAGAAACATGACTCAAATAACCATATTTTCATTTTTGATTTTTGTTAAGGTGACAGTGACAGGATTAGCTACAAATAGAAAAGGCTATAAAGGTTAAACTGCTTGTAATCCAGATCCAGCTGATAGAGATAATAATAACAAATTTTTGCACAATTTAGGGTGGTTTCCCCAAATCTATTCAAGACATTGCATATTATACTCATACATGATACAACAAATGAAAATCTTATTTCCATGGATCTCAAACAGTTGAATATTTTCTGTATGATGTCATTCACATACTACAAGACTTCAAAAATGAGAAAACACCAAAAAATAATAATAATGATAATAATAATAATAATAATAATAATAACATCCTGGCCTTGTTATAAAAGAGTGATACGTAAGGCCCCATTTTTCTTCTTTTGGATTTATTTACTTTTCATGGATATTCAGTGTGAATCCGATATAGAAGCTACTCTGTACTGACATGAATTTTTTATTTAAAAAGTATATCTATCATACCATATACCTGCAACAACAACGACGACAAGTCTTAAGTCCCACTAGGTGGGGTCGGCTACATGAATCCTTTTTCCGCCAACTAACCTCATAGAGAGCATTTTCTTCTACTATCTTACGCTATTAAATCCTTCCCCACCCCACCTCCTCCTTCCAACTTATTTTAAGTCTACCCCTAACCCTTTTCATACCAGAAACAATCAATAACTCACCCCTCTTTACAGTGCTCTACGAGGGTTGTCTTTGAAATGCTCAAACCATCTAAGATACCCCTCCCTAATCATGTCTTCGACTAGTGCCATGCCTAGTATATTGCCTCTATGCATGTTCCTTAATTTATGTTATAATTCTATACCACTCATCCACCTTAACATTTGCATTTCGGCAAATTTCACCTTTCGTACATGTTGTTTCTTAGTTGCCCAACATTCTAATCCATAAAGCATACTGGTCTTATGGCCTTCTTATAGGACTTTACTTTTAATTTTAAGGGTATTCTATGATCACTCAAGACGTTTGATGCACTCTTCCATTTTACCAAACCTATTTTAACTCTATGTATTACATTCTCTTCAATTTCCCTTTCACTTGCATAATAGATCCAAGATATCGAAATCTACTAGTTTTATTAATTTCTTGATTATCAAGTTTAACCTTCTCTCCAACACTCCTCATTACATTACTAAAATAACATTTCATATCTATCTTATTCCTACTTATCCTAAAACCTTTAGACTCTAAAGTGGTACTCCAAAGTTCTAACTTACATTCCACTCCACTCCTACTTTCATCAATCAAAACTATACCATTTGCAAATAACATTCAACAAGGGATCTCATTTTGTATATTCCTAGTGAGTTTATCAACCACTAAAACAAAAAGATACAGCCTCAAAGTAAAACCTTCATGTACACCTATTGTGATTGGAAATTCTCTAGATTCCTCTTCTACAGTCCTAACGCTAGTCATAAATTATTATTTGAAAAAAATAAGTTATTTTTCAACGGGGCATAAAATATTTTTCTCCATTATCAGACTAAATCCAACAAAAAAAAAAAGAAAAAAAAAACTAATTATCTTCCATGTCTATGTAAAAGAAACTAAATTCTAGAACTTTAGAACAATTTTAAGTAAATAATATATGTGTGTGTATATATAATAGTTCTTAAAAAAAAAAAAACAGAATTAAGTGATCAAAACGAAAGACTCACCAAAAATTCATTGGTGTGAACCAATCGGCCAGGGAAAAACGCAGCTTTCCCGAACGGAACCTGGCCAACAGCAATTAAAACATCACCTTATTCATATACGCGCAAAATTATTCATATACAGATGCATGTGAAGCATATCTGGGCATGAATACTGTAAAATGGGGTGCGGATTGGGTTACCATTATGTCATGGTGGAGTTCATCCGGTAGACGCTGGACAAGATTAACAAGGTTGGTGTTGTCGGCAACGAAGTCGCGAAGGCGGCCAAGTTCCCTCTGGCTGTCGGCCACGGCGTCCTGCACACGCTTCGCCGCCTTCTGGGCTTCTTCTGCCGAGAAAATGGAGGACAGTGGTGTTACGGTTCCTTTCACTGGCTTTGCCATAGCCGGCGATGGCTGCGCACAGCAGGGCAGAGACTTCTGAAAGTTGGAAGAAATAGAAGCGGCCGGAGAAAGGGAACCATCAATTTCCAATTACACATTTATGTGACATGTATGATTAAAAAACCTCACCAAAGCATGGCAGTTTGAATTTGTGTCCGCGAAAGTAATTATAACAAATTATGGGCCATTGTGAAAATAATTGTTATTTTAAATTTTTGTAAGTTAATTTTTCAATTATACAACATGAATATAAAAAATAAACAATACTAAAATATTGCATTTGTGAAAATAATTTTATCTTTTTATTTTTATTTTTAAATAATTACAGAAATATTAGCTTATTTTATAAATTTTCTTAATTTCTATAAACAACAACAACAACAACAAAATCAAACTTTAACTCCCACTAAGTGGAGTCGGCTATATAAATCATTTTTTCCCAATTTATGCTATCACGTACCATTTCTTTTGACAAATTCAAGAATATTAAATTCTTACTCACTATCTCCTCCCAAGTTATTTTAAGTCTACCCCTACCCCTTCTACTGCCCCCTCACAGTAACTAACTTACTCTTCCTTACTGGTGCACTATGTAGACTATGTTGCAAGTGTCCTTACTATCTGAGTCGTCCCTCCTTTATCTTATCTTCTATAGGAGCTACACCTAACTTACTGCGAATATATTCATTCCTTAATTTATCTTTCAATGTTATATCACTCATCCATTTAAGCAATTTCATCTTGGCAACTTTTACTTTTTGGATATTATGTTTCTTCGTCGTCCAACATTTCGATCCATATAGTATAATTGGTCTTATAGCTGTCATGTAAAACTTCTCTTTCAATTTTAAAGGTATTCTATGATCACAGAGCACACTTGAAGCACTTCTCTATTTTACCCATCCTGCTTTAACTCTATACATTACATCATCTTCAGTCTCCTTCAACTTGCATAATAGATTCAAGGTATCAAAATCTACAAGTGTTATTTATTTCTTCATCATCAAGTTTAACTTTGTCTCCAATATTCCTCCCATCATTACTAAATTACATTCCATATATTCTATCTATTTCTACTTATCCTAAAGCTTTTAAATTCCAAAGCTTCTTTTCATAATTCTAACTCAACCTCTACTCCGTCCCTAATTTCATCAATTAATACAATATCATTTGCAAACAACATATATCATGGAATCTTTTTTTGAATACTCTTAGTCAATTGGTCCATTACTAAAGCAAAAAGATAAAGACTTAAAGCAGATCCTTGATGTACACCTATGGTGATTGGAAATTTTCTAATTTCTCCATCTATTGTTTTTACTCCATCGTATATGTCCTTAATGACATCAGTATACCTACTACATGCACCATTTTTTTTTTCTAAAACCCATCGTAGAACTTCCCTAGGTATCTTATCATATGCTTTTTCAAGGTCAATAAATATCATATGCAAATCCCTCTTCTTTTCCCTATACTTTTCCATTAATCTTTTTAAAAGATATATAGCTTCTAAGGTAGATCTTTCAAGCATAAAACCAAATTGATTTTCTGAGGCCTTCGTTTCTAACCTTAATTTCTATTTAACTATCATTTCTCATAGTTTCATCGTATGACTCATAAGTTTAATTCCATGATAGTTATTACAATTTTGAATATCTTCTTTATTTTTGTATATACATATTAAAGTGTTTTTCCTTCATTCATTTGTCATCTTCTTAGTTTTTATAATTGTATTAAAAAAAATTAGTTAACCATATAATTCTGTTATCAACTAATCATTTCCAAACTTCAATTGGGATGTTATCTGGTCCCATATCTTTCCTATTTTTCATCTTTTTTAGTACAAACTTAACTTTGTTAACTCTAATTTTGTGAATAAATCTCATATTTTTAACCTTTTCCTCATTTGATAGTTATTACAATTTTGAATATCTTCTTTATTTTTGTATATACGTATTAAAGTGTTTTTCCTTCATTCATTTGGCATCTTCTTAGTTTTTATAATTGTATTAAAAAAAAATTAGTTAACCATATAATTCTGTTATCACCTAATCATTTCCAAACTTCAATTGGGATGTTATCTGATCCCATATCTTTCCTATTTTTCATCTTTTTTAGTGCAAACTTAACTTTGTTAACTCTAATTTTGCGAATAAATCTTATATTTTTAACCTTTTCCTCATTTGACAATTTTAAGTTTAAGCCTTCTATTTGGTTTTTAATAAACAACTTACTAAAGTAACTTCGTCATCTTTCTTTAATGTCTTCGTCCTTAACCAAGACAATATCATCCTCATTTTTTATACATTTTACATTTCCTAAGTCCTTACTCTTCCTTTCTTTAGCTTTAGCAAGTTTAAATATATCTCTTTCCCCTTCTTTTGTATCTAATCTATCATACAAACTATTAAATGATCTGTATTTAGTTTCACTAACAACATTTTTTGCATCCTTTCTTGCCTCCTTATACTTTTCAAAGTTATCCCTATTTCTACATTTTTGCCACATTTTATACCAATTTCTTTTTGTCTTTATGACTTTTTGTACCTCTTTATCCTACCACCAACTTTCTTTACTATTCGAGAATCTTCCCCTTGATTCACCTAAAATCTCATTTACTATCTTTTTAATAAAGTTAGTTAATTTACTCCAAAGAGTGTTTGTATCTATCTCATCCTCTATAGTCCAATCCTCATTTTTTATCATTTTATCTTTAAATTTTATTATATTTTCTCCTTTTAGGTTCTACCACCTAGTTCTCTTAGACTGGTTTATTTTATCTTTTTTCTTCTATTTTTTAATACATATATCTAATACTAAGACTCTATGTTGTGTGGTTAGGCTTTTACCTGGACTAACTTTACAATCCTTGCATGATAAATGATCTACCCTCCTAACTAAAAAAAAAAATCTATTTAACTTCTATTTTATTCACTTTTAAAGGTTATTAAGTGTTTTTCTCTCTTCTTAAAGTAAGTATTCATTATACTAAAATCATATGACATAGCGAAGTCTAAGATCATCTCCCTAGACTCATTTTTGTTTCCATATCCATATCCTCTATGTATCATTTCATAATTTTTATTATCCCTTTTAACGTGTCCATTCAGATCTCCTCCAATAAATATTTTCTCAGTCCCTTGTATGCCTTGTATAATACTATCCATATCTTCCCAAAATTGTCTCTTAAAGTTTTCTACTAAGCCGACTTGAGGAGCATAAGCACTAATGATATTTATTATTTCTTATCTTAATACCATTTTATTTTTATAATTCTATCCCCTACTCTATTTACATAAACAACACTATCTTTTAAGTTTTTGTTTATAATAATTCCTACTTCATTCATATCTTTTTCTTTTCCAGTGTACCAAAGTTGAAGTCCTAATTTATCAATTTTTCTAGCTTTCTCCCCCACCCACTTAGTTTCTTGAAGGCAAATTATATTAATTCTTCTTCTGACCATTGTATCCATAATTTTCATGCTTTTACTCGTAAGTGTCCCTATATTCTAGATTGCTAATCTAATTCTAGTTTCCTGAACTAACGTCTTTACTTGCCCACGTCCAAAATGATGTAGGAACCCTTGCATATTTGACACCGTACTTAGACGCCGACACGGCGTGTCACTTCGGGGAGATGACCTAGCCCAACCTCGCCCACTTTTCGCTACACCCAAGTAGTACAAGTGCAATGCATCGCTCGTAGGGGACACCCCAACAAATATTCGATAAGAATTTATATCATAGTGATCTGACAAATTTTACGCTGGCTGTTTGTTGACCCTATAGGTCACGCCCGATTTTGATAATGACAAATATCTGTTATATTTAATGGGTGTTTAAGGTTATGTGCATGAACTCTAATTGACATATCATAATGCACAAAGAGAGATTAAAGTTGAAGACCCAATTTCTATTGTATTGTATTCCATTTTTATGCAAAGAGTCAGTAATAGTAAATAGGGATTGGTTTGTAATAATCACACACACATTACATGCATGATCTAATAAGTAAGCTCAAACCAAACTCAAACTAAAAAGGATAAGCTCAAGACTGTAGTTGGACCTTAAGGAAACAGACACCGGATTTTTTCGGTGTCCTAAAGAAGGACTTAGAAATGACCCTAGGACACTCACACACTCACATGTATGTGTTAGGCACTTGAATAGGGTGATTGTTGGATGAAACAAGACCGAAATGCACAAAAATGTGTGTACCTTCGGTCGATCGACGTATGTAGCTCATTTTGGCCCTGGTCGACCGAATCAAGTCCGGGTCAACAAGTTGACCATAGCCTAGTCGACCGAACTTCATTAGTTCAATTAACCCTGGTTGACCAAACCTCCATGAAGTCAACTTTATTAACCTCCTAGTCAATTGAGTGATTTTAGTATTGCACCAACTTGGTCGATCGAGTTCCCACGTGTGGGAACCCAACAACCTAGTTGACCGACCAGTCTAGTTCAAATTGACCCTGGTCGACCGAACCTCAGAAATATTGAAAAATCACCTTGGACATACATGTCCGATCGACCGAACATGCAGTTCATTTTTGGCCCGATTGACCGAACTCCAAGAACTCTAGTTGACCGGTGCTCTCGGGTTGGACCTATTTTTTTACCGTGGTTAACTCAGTAAAACAGGTTTAAAATAATTAAATATTGTTAGCCTTAGTGGCTACACCATCATTTTTTAATGTGTTTTGATGATATTAACTTATACGTTGTCCCCAGTGTTTTCCTATCTTTGCAGATCTTATTTAGTATAGGTACAAAGTGTCGAATACATGGAAGTACCGAATCAGAAGCAAAGATCGGACTGAGTAGACATCATATAGGAAAGATCGGAAGGACACTGACTCGGAAGCACCAAAGCACATCCTGAAGTTTTCATTGTGTATAAATTAATTGTAATAAGGGTTGTGTGAGTGAGTGCGTATTGTAACTCTTGCGGTGTGTGTCTTGCATGATTTCTAAGTAAGAGTTGAGCCATTGCATAAGCATACTAGGACACATGAGCATATAAGATCTGCATAAAAGTAACAAACTCACAATTTATAGTTTTCTAAATTAAAACAAAAGTTTGTCAAATGAATCCTAAAACTTAAATATGTTTTCAAAGGGACAAGTTTTTAATTTTAAGAACATTTTTATTCATTGTCCCGATTGTGTTAAAACAAGTTTTATGTCCTAAAGGTTCAAAGAAAGTCAAGTATATTTATTAAAGGACATACTAAGCATATAAGATATCAAAATGGGTTTTCAAACAGGTTTTATTAATTAAGATATCTTATATTCAAAAGGAAACTCATTTGGACAAGTTTTAATCTTCATTAGACTTAATATATTTCATATACTTTTGTCCAAGAATGTTTTTGAATCATTAAAACACTTTTTGACAGGGAAAAACAAAGCAATCGTCACTACCGTAGTGTAGCCTTGAGTCTTGAACACCTTACGGTATTTTGGGCATTACTTTTTCTAGAAAAGTGCAAATGCAACGATCTTGGTGTTCCTTAAAAGCTAAGACAAAATTCCACAACTTTCATTTTGATGAATTTTTCTAATTCAGGGACTTCATTGACAAACACAGGGGATTTTTCGACTAGTCCAACGGGTAGAATGACGCTAACGGGTGGAAAACGGTTAGTTTGCCAAATAAAATATCTTTTCTTCCCCCCAACGACTAGTTAACGGCTCATAAGGCTCTTGGGCTATAAATACAAGCTATTAGACTTGTATTGACATGATTTTGAAGGTCTTTGATCATTGTTAGTAAAAAACATCATTTTATACAAAACCTAGCAAATTGCATATTAGTTTTTCATTACATGTGCTCATTCTCTCTTACTCACTTATTGTGTTTGATTCAATTCTTGAAAGAATAGTGTAAGGTTTGAGTTTTAAATCATATTTGCTCATTGTAAGGAACATTCTTTGTAATCTTCCATCTTCGTGTGAAAGGTTCTTTTTGAACCATGTTGTAAGGTTCTTTGTGAACCGAATCGGTAAAGGCTCTTTGTGAGCGGTAGGGATTTGTTCCCAAGTTTGTAAGGCTTGCTCCGCTACGTAAGGAGCGATTATAGTGGATTGTGGAATCCTTGGCTTGGTGCTAAGGCATGGACGTAGGCTTGGTGCCGAACCACGTAAAAATACCGGTGTTGTTCTTTCTCTCCCTTACACTCTTTATTTTATATCTTGTTCATGATTTATATTTATATTGCAATACAATTTCTTGTGTCTTGCCAAGAGTTTTTATTTTGTATAAAAATACGTATTCCGCGAAAAGAGTCTATTCACCCCCCCTCTAGACTATATACTCCCGGGCTGGGACAACCAACAAGTGGTATCAGAGACAGACGCTTGCATTTAACGGTGTAAAATCCAGAGCGTAAAGATCAAATGGAGTATTTGGCGAGTACCTCCTCCCAAGGACAATCCGTGGCAAGACCGCCATTGTTCAACGGTTCAAACTACCCGGCTTGGAAAAACTGAATGACCATCTTAATCCAACCACACAATCTCAAAATGTGGCGTGTGGTCTCAGAGGGTGAACCAAAAAAACTTGAGGAGATGTCGGACACCGAAATAAGGTTAGTTGAGCTTAACTTTGAAACCAAAAATTTTCTTTATTGTGCTTTAAGTGATAATGAATACAATCATGTTTGTGGTTGTGATACTGGTAAAGAAATTTGGGAAAAACTTGAAGTCACATATGAAGGTACTTCACAAGTAAAGAAGTCCAAAATTTACATGTTAGTCAATGAATATGAAATGCTTAAAATGGATGAGGGAGAATCCATCACATCCATGTTCACTTGGTTCACACATATCATAAATGAATTAAAAGCACTTGGTAGAACTTATTCTATGGAGGAAAATGTTCAAAAAGTTTTACAATCTTTACCCGAGTCATGGCATGCTAAATCCATCGCCATTGAGGAGACAAAGGATTTAACCAAAGTCACACTTGATGAGCTTATTTGATCACTTATGACTTATGAACTTAAGAAAAATACGACTTGGGATCCTCAAAAGCCTAGGAAGGATAAGTGTGTTGCTCTTAAATCATCTAGTCCAAAATTCAAAGAAATGCTAGAAAATGATGAGGATAGTAAGGATGATATGGAATCACTCATAAAAGACTTTAGAAAATTCCTTGAAGAAAAACAACACTTTAGGAAAGAAGAAATAAGCAAAAACGAGAAAAAGCACATCCATGCTTAATGGCTAATGAATAAGAAGATGAAGTAAGTTCGGATGAGGAGGATTATGCACCTTCTTATGATGAAGTAATAGAAAATTGTGTTAAATTATATTATGAATTAGTTTTAGTAAAAAGAATGAACAAAAATATGGAGAAAGAACTTGCTTTGTCAAAACATAGGGAATCCTCATTGATAGAAGAAAAAAATTCTTTTAAAAAGAAAAATGAGGAGATTGTTTTAAATTCTCAAAAGGAGCAACTAAAGATAGAAAACTTGGAGGAAAAATTGTCAAAATACAAAGGAAAAGAACCTTGTCTTTGTTCCTCATTGAAAGATGAAAATGCTTCCTTTAGAAAAGAAAATGAGGAGCTTAATGAAAAAGCTCAAAAAGACCATAAAATTTTTCAAGAGCAAGTTGAAAATTTGAAAAATCAAATTGAAAATATTATGAAAAAGAAAAGACTCTCTTGAAAAAGATAAAGGAAGATCATAGCAAAACCATTAAAGGAAAAGAAAACTCCAAAGCATTTTTGGGAGTTAAGAAAAATAATTTTAAACCACATGGTCATGCCTCAACAAGCAAAAATAATACAAATAAGTCAAGACCCTCACACGAAAATAAAAATTGTTTATATTGTGAAAGAAAGGGTCACATAAGATATTTTTACCCTTATAGAGGAAATAGAGGCAAACAAAAGAAGTTTGAATGGGTAGTGAAGAAAAACTCATTAGCACCCAAGGAAGAATGGGTACCCAAAGGAAACACGTGATCTTTGAATTCTTGTTTCCTTAGAACCTAGGATTGGGAATTAGTTTTAGGTAGACTTTACTTTACCTAGCTAAAAGGAATTTGATGACTAAGATGTGCTTAAAGGATAAAATCACAATTAATGCATTCTAAATTGTTAAATTACTTTATTGGGAATTCTTGATGATCAAGCCAATGTTGATGAATGAAAATACTAAAACCAATATGATTTCTTGAATAGTATTCATCTTGAAGATTGGTTTTTTCCTTTTATTGACTATTATTTATGGGATGAAATAGCATGCAAAACTTGTTAATTAAAAATAAATTTTATGAGTGATAAATGGAAAAACCTTGTTTTTCCCATGTGAATTGTTTTGATGATATATGCTTTAGTTTAGATATCTAAAACATAACATCCTTAAAAATTGAATTTTAGTAAAAACAATCATAACAACAAGTGGTATTATAAAATGAAGCATTTATTTGTAGCATCTTATGTTTGAAGAATACTTTCCCATTAGTGTCAAATTAGGAGAACATATCTCCTATTTTCTAAAGAGCATTGTCAAATAAAGCCAAGTTTACATCTACATGCTCTTTGCCAAGTTGTTAGGACATATTTACCGTGCTTAAATTACAAGCATAAATATTTTGTACTTATTTTGAAAATGTCCATTTTTGAATGATCATTGAATGATTGATTCAACATTAAGTGGTAATAAACCTTAGAAATCATCATTCATGAGTAAGTAAGGAAGCCAATCTGGGCATTTCACATGTTATAGTTTAGCACCAACAATTGGTTTATGTGTTTAGCACATACTCACCTCACCACCATGGAATCTTATATTAAGGGGGGAAAATAATTTTTAGCTAAAATGAATTGCATCTCTCTTTTTGATGATGATTAAAGAGGGAGAAAATTTTTGGTGTCATATATGTTAGGAATAAGATGTTTGAGGTTATGTGTGGGGGAGAAGGCTTTATCTTAAATGGACTAATTTATGGTATGCATGTTTAAAGATCTAATAGATATGAAAAATATAGTTAAATATTTTTACACCTTATATGCAAAAAGTAAAGGGGAGCATATTTTACTACCATTATAGAATATGCAAAAATTAAGGGGGAGGTTTAAATTTCACCATATAGGAGAACACCAATGGTTTGCCATCATCAAAAAGGGGAAGAATGTTAGCCTTAGAGGCTATGTGAGCTTAACTGCACTATTTTGATGATAACAACCCATTAGTGGTTCTAGGTAAGCTTATCTTTGCATATCAAGCCATGATTAGTATAAATAAAAATGCAAAAATTAAGTAAATTAGTAATAGGTTAGACATTATCTAAAAGGGGGAGAATGCTAGCCTTAGTGGCCACACCATCATTATTTAATGTGTTTTGATGAGATTAACCTATATGTTGTTCCTAGTGTTCTCCTATCTTTGCAGATCTTATTTAGTACAGGTACAAAGTGTCGGATACATGGAAGTACCAAATCAGAAGGGAAGATCAGACTGAGTAGACATCAGATAGAAAAGATCGGAAGGACACTGACTCGGAAGCACCAAAGCACATCTTGAAGTTTTTATTGTGTATAAATTAATTGTAATAAGGGTTGTGTGAGTGAGTGCGTATTGTAACTCTTGCCGTGTGTGCCTTGCATGATTTCTAAGTAAGAGTTGAGCCATTGCATAAGTATATTAGGACACATGAGCATATAAGATCTGCACAAAAGTAACAAACTCACAATTCATAGTTTTCTAAGTTAAAACAAGAGTTTGTCAAATGAATCCTAAAACTCAAATATGTTTTCAAAGGGACAAGTTTTTAACATCCTAATTTTAAGAACATTTTTATTCTTAGTCCCGATTGTATTAAAACAAGTTTTATGTCCTAAAGGTTCAAAGAAAGTCAAGTATATTTAGTAAAGGACATACTAAGCATATAAGATATCAACATGGGTTTTCAAACGTGTTTTATTGAATAAGATATCTTATATTCAAAAAGAAACTCATTTGGACAAGTTTTAATCTTCATTAGACTTAATATATTTCATATACTTTTGTCCAAGAATGTTTTTGAGTCATTAAAATACTTTTTGATAAAGAAAAACAAAGCAATCGTCACAACTGTAGTGCAGCCTTGAGTCCTGAACACTTTACGGTATTTTAAGCATAACTTTTTCTAAAAAAGTCCAAATGGGACGATCTTGGTGTCCCTGGAAAGCTAAGACAAAATTCCACTTTTATTTTGGTGACTTGTTTTGATTCAGGGACCTCGTTGACGAATACAGGGGATTCGTCGACGAGTCCAACGGGTAGAATGACGCTAACGGACGGAAAACAGCTAGTTTGCCAAATAAAATATCTTTCTTCCCCCCAACGGCTAGTTAACGACTCCTAAGGCTCTTGGGCTATAAATACAAGCTATTAGACTTGTATTAACATGGTTTTGAAGGTCTTTGATCATTGTTAGTAAAAAACATCATTTTATACAAAACCTAGCAAATTGCATATTAGTTCTTCATTACATGTGTTCATTCTCTCTTACTCACTTATTGTGTTTGATTCAATTCTTGAGAGAATAGTGTGAGGTTTGAGCTTTAAATCATATTTGCTCATTGTAAGGAGCATTCTTTGTAATCTTCCATCTTCGTGTGAAAGGTTCTTTGTGAACCATGTTGTAAGGTTCTTTGTGAACCGAATCGGTAAAGGCTCTTTGTGAGTGGTAGGGATTTGTTCCCAAGTTTGTAAGGTTTGCTCCGCTACGTAAGGAGCGATTATAGTGGATTGTGAAATCCTTGGCTTGGTGCTATGGTGTGGACGTAGGCTTGGTGCTGAACCATGTAAAAATACCGGTGCTGTTCTTTCTCTCCCTTGCACTCTTTATTTTATATCTTGTGCATGATTTATATTTATATTGCGATATAATTTCTTGTATCTTGTCAAGAATTTTTATTTTGTAGAAAAATACGTATTCCGCGAAAAGAGTCTATTCACCCCCCCTCTAGATTATATACTCCCGGGCTAGGAAAACCAACAAATATCATTAAATATTTTCTAATTATTCCAACCATGTCCTTAACGGTTATATTTTAGGGGAAGTCTATAAATACCCCCTCATTTGAAATAATTAGCAAGGGATTAAAAATCTTAATTAAGAGAAATTCTCTGAAATTCCCAAAACCCATAATACTAATTTCTAAGCTCCATTCACTCACACTTACCTTCTACTATTGCCAAAATCCTTCGTAAGTTTGTTTTGAGTGATTGATTGCTCTAAAGGTTTGCTCTCACTTGGTTTGTGATTGTTTGATATAATTTTTCTAGAGAGCCAAACCTAAGTATTTTTAGGGGATTTTGTTAATAAGTCTCTCCTAAGAAGACTTGTATTTGATCTTCTGAGATTGCATATTCGTTGCAATATCTTGAGAAGCTCATATATTACTTTGGTTGCAAAATATTTTCAAAATCATTTTCAAATATCTATTGTATTTTATCCTGAAAAATATTTGAAGAGATATTTGTTTATGTGTTAAAAATCTTTGTGGCAATATTCATTGAGTTATATCTTTTGCTAAATACAAAGATTAAATTTCTTTTTGCAAACCAAATCTATATACTACTTGAGCTCTATATGATTGAGAAAATCTGTTGGATAAATACATGAGGATTGATTGATATCTTTGCTTGAGCATTTATATTGAATACATTTTGTGATACAAAGATCATATTGGTTTGCACACTCACGCACTGATTATATCAATAGAAAATATTTATTTGAGAGTACCTATTAACCACACTGAGCTTACTTATTATATCTTATTGGTGATGTATGTGATTGCGCATAACTGGGTACATATCTGCTTTACTTGAAAGCATAATCACTGTACCATTTCATTGATTGTGAACATACTGTTGTATTTCCAAGCACAGGCCTGAAGAGGGAGACTAGCCCCGGATTGGCTTAGACTCGGTTAGGAAAGATAGGTGCACCATCTTGTTAAGGTGTAGGTTGAGGTCAGCCCCGTTAATTGACCTGGTTGTAAAGGTTGAGGTCAGCCCTGTGCTAATTGACTTAGTTGTAATCGATGCCGCTCCACCCATTAAGTGAGCCTTTAGTGGAATCCTTGGGTTTGCGAGCTAGAGGCGGGGACGTAGGCACAGTTGGTCGAATCCCGATAACATATTGTGTGTCTTGTTTATATTTCTGCACTCTATATTTACCACACATGTATGTTATGGTGTGATGATGTGCTTGATTTAGATTTCTGCACGTTATATTATTGACGTATTTGGAATTGCATAGAAAGACCCTAGGTTGTATTATACTTGTATTTCATTTAACCTAGGAGATAAATTTTAAAATTTCAATTCACCCCCCCTCTTGGGAATATACCAATTCTAATATTGTTAGCTACCTAACGCAACCCTTCTCCTTTACTCGGGCTTAGGACCGGCTGTGTGAAAAAAAATTAGGACATTAAGTGCATCATAGGAGGAGTTCTTAATTTATATAAAAAGGTTGAAAATATTTTTTTTATTTTCTAGATTTCTAATTTCTAATTTCTAACTTTTGCATATGAGAACATGTAATTTGTATATTAAATTTTGATTTGTATGGGTGAAAATATATTTTTTTATTTTCTAGATTTTTAATTTCTAACTTTTGCATATGAGAACAGGAATTTATATATTAAATTTTGATTTGTATAGGGTATGTTTCAGATTTCTTCCAAATTCACACGCATTCAAATCCAAACTTCAAAATCCACCATCTTAAATACTATTTTATAAAATTATTTTGAAAAAATAAAAAATAAATTATTTCCTTTATTATTTAAAATGTTAGAAATAAAAAATAAAAAATGTTTTGCACAACTAAACAAATTTTTTTCTTTATTTTTTACATTTTTAATATAAAATTTCAGTAACTAAAAACTGAACTAAGCTATAGGTTTTTTGTAAACTAAAAAATAAAATATGAAAAATATTTTCCACAAGTAAACGGTGTTGTATGTTTTAAATCTTCATAAATCTAAATATACATTTTTCCCGTAAGAAGATAGCAACTATTATTACGGAGGGAAAAGGCCAAAGCCTATTACAACTGGTTTTACAACTTAAATTTTTCACAACTCTATAACAATAGCTATCGTCTATCACTACCTGACTTACTTCATTCTCCAAATTTGGCTCGATATCTTCAAAAACTTTTCTCTGTCTCATCCTCCAAACATGGTACTCAGTAGCTGCCCGTGCTAGTTTAACAATTACAACTTCAGAATTTTTAAGATCAGACAACCAGTGGAAGACTTCCTCCCAATCTGATATCAGTTGAACTTTCACCGTTGTACATATTTGCTTTGAAATCTGGCAATCAACAAAAATGTGATTTCTTGATTCAATCTCTTCTTCACAAAGTCTAGCCAATTTATCAAGAATAGGTAACATATCTTTTACAACAAACCAACTTCCAAAGGCATGCTTTGGAGTTATCTTTTGCTCCCTTTGATGGCTTCCAGTACACCTTATCATTAATATCATTTCTTGGCTGGAACACAGCAGTATCTTTCAAACAAATCACATTTCCTGAACTTCTTCTTGGCTAACTCCATTAATTCCCTTTGTATTAGAATGCTAAGCTCCTCAAACTTTGAAATGCCCAGTTCATGTTGAATCTGTGTTCCCTAATGTTGAAAAAAGGGCTATGATCATGCCAACTATCAAACAGCACACTTATACTTTTCCTATTCCCAACTTCCTATCTGATAAAAGGATCTGCTTTTGATCGCAATCTGGGTATTTTTTTTTTTGATAACCATGTATCACCTACAGATTCCTTATTCTCCTAGAAATTCCTTCTTCTTATTTTATGCATGTGTATCCAAATCACCTGCAGATATTGCTTTGAAGCACAAATGTGTCGTATTAGTTTAATAAGAGCAGCAAAATTCCATTCAGACAGTAAATTTAACCCAAGCCCTCCTTCTAAAAGTTTGCAAACATCACTCCATTTTACTTTATAACATCAGGCTTTCCTTTCGTCTCATTTCCATAAAAAAGTTTTAAATATCCCTTCCAACTCATTAACCATTTATTTTTTACAGAAAAATTGATGACGCCCAATAAGCCTAAATACTCTGAAGTACTGTCTTTGATTAATTGTACTCTTAATTCATAAGATAATAATTTGTGTGTCCATTTATTTATTCTCCATGTTATCCTTTCTAACAAAGTTTCACATTTAGCATTCCTCGACCTTTTTGACGATAATGGTAGTCCCCAATAACTTATTGGCATTGTCCCAACAAGAACATCCAAAGTCTAGTTAATTGTTCTACGTCAATCATTCATCCCTGAATAGAACATTTCTTAATTTTTGCATGATTACTCTTCAACCCTATAATCAAGTAAAACATTAATAGATTTTTTTTTTTACACTTTGTAGACTCCATATCTCCCTTTGTCAAGATCAACAAGTCATCCGCAAAACACATATTAGTAAGCTTTTTCTTTTCACATTTAGCATGAAAGGATAGTTGACCATATTTAGTAGCATGCTTAGGTAGCCCAGTAAGGATTTCCATGATCATCCCAAAAAAGTTAGGAGAAATAGGATCTCCTTGTCTTATCCCTTTTTCTCCTTTAAAATAAACATGTGATGTTCCATTGATTATGACAGAATAACAAGGAGAAGTAATACAATATTCCTACATCCAATCTTTAAAGATCTTTGGAGTTTTAATACATTCAAAAAAATTCATAATAGCGTCCCAATGTACTAAATCATGTCTTCAATTAAATCAACCTTCAATGTTATCTTTTTTGGTTTCATATTTAAATGATATTGGTTTAACAACTCCCCAGCCAGCAAAAAATTATCTTGTACATTTTCCTTGTATAAAAGTTTATTGATTTATGTCCACAAAGTCCCCTATACACCTTTGAAGTTTGTTGGCTAAGACTTTTTATATACATTTGTACACCAAAATACAATAAGCAATAGTCCAAAATACAACAAGCAATAGTCTAAAAGTCAAGTAAGATTCTTTATTTTGGGTACTAAAGTAATGAAAGTAACATTTAACTACTTTAATAATTTCCCTTCCTTAAAGAATGATGAAATTGTAGCAACAACATCCTTTCAACTTTTTCATCAACAAACTTTAAAAAAGTTTGTGTTAAATCCATCAAGAACAGGGAAAGAAAAGAATACCTCTTTTATCTCCTTCTCTTAAGCATGTTTTCCTTGTTGAGCTACAATAGGTGGAGATGTCGGCAATACCAACCCCGGCCGCTTCCATTGAATATTGAGCTGCAGTAAATGGAGACCAGCAGCCACCTCCACCAACCCTGCCCACCATGGTTGAAATTAAGCCAACCACTTTTGACTTTCACCCCCCATCCATGGCTATATATAGGAAATATGTGTGTGTGTGTAATCTGTGGCACAAAAGAATTGCGTGGAAGAGTGCGAGGTAGAGTGGAATTGTTGTTGAGAGAGAGAGAGAGAGTCAAGTTGAGTAGTGGCTCCTCCTCCTTGTATTTTTCTCCTAGTTATAGTGATTGGTGTGCTCCGTGGACGTATGTCAATTTGGGCCGAACGACGTTAAATATTGGTGTTCAATTTTTGCTTGTGTGTGATTGTTGTTTCTAGATCCCCCAAAAATTGCTATCAAAGCTAGATCGGAGAAAAATCGCCAGATTGGAGCAAAATCGCCGGATCGAAGCCTTTGCCCAATATCTCAAAACTGAGTTTTAAGACCACCATCGTGTTCCTCTCGTTGAGACGAAGCCAACGGTACAAACTGGAGCTTAAACAGAGGTTTGACGAGACCGCACGCACCTACACGTGCCACTGGCAATAAGCCGTCGTTTCCACGCGCCTCCAGGTAGTCGGCATGTAGCTTCACGCTTCCTCACACGCCCCCACGTGCCGGTGAGCTCACAGCGAGAGTTGCAAGTTGAAGAAGGTTGAAGTTAGAGTCCAAGTCAGCACTCTGCAGCATCGCATCACGTCACATGTCGTCCAGTCAGCTGGGACCCATTGCCACGTCAGCCACAAGTCAGCAGTCGAGACCCATTGCCATGTCAGCGACCACGTCAGCACTAGTATCCACTGCCACACCAGCACTGGGACCCCACATTGCCACTTCAGCAAAAGGTGTCATTGAATGGCGTCAGTAATGGAGTCAACTAACGGCGTTAGCATATTCCATTAAAGAGGAGAATATTCCTTTAAATTTAACGAAAAGTTGACTAGTTTGATGACAAAGTTTGACCAGGTTTTCGGAGCCATTTCAGGTCCCTTTTTTGAACGATTTAAACCATTTCTAAGGTTTTCGACCATTCTGGATCCAACCGTATTGTCCATTTGAGTTGATTCTGTAACAACCTAAAAAAAAAAAAATTAATTAAAAAATTATTATTATTAATTAATTAATTATTATTAAGAAAATTAATTAAATTAGGAAATTTGAAGATTTTTGGTATATATATATATATATGTATATTTAATTACATATAAGGATAAATTATATATATATATGTATATAAAAGTATATATAAAGTTATTATATAATAAAGTTTAAAGTATGGATAAAGGGAAGAAAGAAAAAAAAAAAAAAAAGAGGAAAACTTAATTCTTAAGTTTCGTGGAGCAGAGGAAGCAGAAAAAAGAAAACTCCTTCTCACGCGTAGAACAACAGGGAAAGAAAGAAAGGGAAAAAAAAAAAATTCTCTTAGCTCACGTTCTCCACTCCTCCTCTCTCTACGATTTCGTGGTAGATTTTCGCCTAATTGAAAATCCTAAAATACTACTAGACTCCATTCTTCGTCACCGACATATCTACCGAAATGGATTTTTCATAGGAGCAATGTGGGCATATCTCCCGTGGTAAGGCAAATTTTCATTCTTACCTCAATTTTTCTTAAATTTTAAGCCAAATGGGCGATCGGACACCACCACGAGAATCTAGGGATGATTCTCTATAAGTCTAGCGAAGCAGATTTCTCGTGGGGTCGTTGTAGAAATAGCCTCAAAGCTAGGATAAATGAGTTATTTAGAAATTAATTATTATTTAATTAATGTAAATTAGGAAAGTTTAAAATAATATTTTATTGGGGTTGATTTGATTGAATCAGGGTTCGGGTGAGCGCTGCGGGTATAATTTTGGGAGACCTGCAGGCATGATTCAAGGAATCGGGTAAGGGGGAATAAAATTATATCAGTATTTTATTAAGGTAAACCGGTTATTTATAAGCGTATGGAATTTATTATTTATCTATATTATTTTTAGAACCGTCTAAGTACTAGAAAATGATGATATTGTTTAAGGTTTATATTTGAGATAATTGCATATGATATTAAATTTGTATGACGTGGGAGTAATTGTTCCTAATAAATTGAAGATGAATTACTGTGGTATTTGGGTTTGCATGTGGGGGCGTTTGGAATGATTATAACATGATGAATGAATTGTTATGTTTGACTCCTGTGTGGAAATGTATTGATCTGGTAGGATACTGTGTGGAAAATGAATTGATCTGTTGGATTCCTATGTGGAAATGCATTGATGCGTCTGTGTGAATTAATTGGTGTGGTTATTCGTATGCATCTCAATATAACATTAGCATGAGGAAGTTGTTATATTGCCTAGATATAAATCATGATATGACGTTGGCAGGTCGAGGAGCTCGTCATATTGTCATTTATATGGGGTAGGACATTGGTAGGTCGAGGAGCTTGTCCTACTGATGTACGACGGGTAGGTTATAGGGATTGGATACTGGTGAATAGTGGTGCCTGTGTGGGCCACATTATATCCTGTGTGGATAATGGCGCCTGTGTGGGCCATGTTATGCATTTTGTGTGGATGGTGGCACCTGTGTGGGCCATGTTATGTACCCTGTGTGGGTAGTGGTGCCTGTGTGGGCCACGTGTAGATAAGAAGTACATAGGTGCTTGTGTGGGCCACGTACTGACATGTACGCAGTTGCTCTTTATGGACCACGTACTGAGGGCATTGGAAGATGAAGTATGAGATGCATGATTCCTATGTGGATGTGTTATGAGCATGTGAATTTAATTATAGCATAAAAATAATGGTATAGCATATTATGAATGCATGTGTGTGCATGCGGTAAGGTAAACATACCACCGGGGGCTTGTTGAGAAAGGCAAGTGCTCTGCTAGGTAGTTTCTTGGTATCAGTGCAAAGGGATGCTACTTGTATGGGCGGGTAGACATCCCGATCCTTGGAAACCTTCGCCTTTAAAATAATAAAGATGTGTGTACTGGCGGCGAGGTAATACTTCACCTGAGGGCTTACTGAGAAAGGTGAGTGCTCTGATAGGTAGTTTTTAGTACTAGAGCAGAGGGAAGCTACTTGTATGGGCGGGTAATCTCCCCTATCCTTGGGGACTTTCACCTGCATAAAAATTATGTACTTGTGCATATTGGATGTGTGTATGATATTAGATGTCGGGGATGTTATTAATGGTACATTTTTTTTCAGTTGTTATTGATATTATGTGAGAAGCAGTTTATTTTGATATATAAATATTAAAACTCATTTGTCACACAATGTTATAATTTATTCCACCCTTACTGAGAAGTGTCTTACCCTAGTGGATTAACAATTTTTCAGGTCCTTCTGGAGACCGGGTTTGAAGGCCTAGGCTGGGACTATTTTTGCTAGTTTCTTTTTGGGGTATTGTGAGATACTGATATATGTATAGATATATTTGTACTGGGTTATGTTTTAAATGCTGGATGTGGATATGGATATCTGGATGTTGTAATGTTCATTTTTGGGCTGTTATATAGAACTCTGGTATTTATTTGAGGTCATTTATTTATATTCCGTTTCGTGCATGTTAATTATGGTATCAAATACAGGTGATTGAAACACGTGGCACTTGGGCCCCACTTGGCGGGTTTCGGGGCGTCACAGATTCCATCTCTGTATAGGCGAATCGATATGTCAATCAAAAAGAGATCAAATATCGAGATGTTTGATGGCACCAATTTTAGTTTTTGGAAGATGCAAATTGAGGACTACTTGTTTAGTAAGGAGTTACTGTTGACATTTTGAGTTCGATCTCTGGTTTTGATAATGACAAACCACATGTTACTAATGTGTGTGCCTAAGTACTTGAACAGGTTAATCATTCAGAGCACACATATGAAAGTGATGTGATTGCCATAAGACCTTAAAGAGCACATACTCCTGACATAATCCATGGGAATCTAAAGAGCAAAATAAAGAAGAAGAAGTTTTTCATTGTATTACTTTTAGTTTTTAAATTTGGTCTATAATATAATTGCATGACTTGCATGATAGATTGCATAAGCTCAAAAAGACCATAGAATGACTATAGGAATCCCTCAAGCATTTAGGTTAATAACTCACATTTATAGGGATTTAACATAGGTCTTTATTTGGGCCAAAAATAGTTTGTGGACAAATTCAGTTAATCGAACCTAGGTAGTGTAAAATGCCTCATTCAACTGAACTGGCCGGAAGTCAAGAATTTGACTTCACTTAGTCGACCGTATCCTTTTTGAACACATCTTCCACAATCGACCGAACTCACAAGTGTTTGACCCCCAACAACTTAGTCGACCGAACTTCTAGTTCATTTCTGATTAAGTTGATCGAACCATAAGAATATCAGACCGAATTTCAGATATAGACGATCGAACCTCGAAGGGTTCGAAAATCACCTTGAGTTAGTCGACCGAACTTTCAGTTCAAAATCTTCATGGTCAATCAAACTTGGCAATTGGGTCGACCGAACTTAAAATATAGTCGACTGAATCTCTCGAGTTGAACATTTTTAATTGAAGTAAAACAAGGTTAATTTTATTTAACATTCATTAATCTTTTCTAAAAAGACTCCCATGTCCCTCAACAGTTATACTTTTGTGTATGTCTATATATACTAGTTCATTTGGAAAGATTAATGAGGGATTAGCAAATATCATTAGCAAAAAATTCTTTGAATTTCCAAATTCTTATTTTCTCACATATAAGCCAAATATCATATTCTTACTAATCCTTCTTGCTAAAATCCTTTGATAAGAATATTTTGGAGATTGTTCATATTAGCTTACACTCTCAAATTGCTTGATCGATAATTGATTTTATCGAAAGTAAGCTTGAGTGTTCCTTTGTGATTTAATTCATAAGTCTTCATTGGGAATAACTCTCAAAGGTTTGTGAGTCTTGCATTTGTGTTGCAAGATTCTTAAGCTTATTTTAGTGTTCTTTTATAAAATACTTTTCAAACAAGTTTGATTTCAAATATCTCCTATACTTTGTACTTAATATTTGTTCTAGAGATATTTGAGTGTGCTTTCGAGATCTTTGAGGTTATTGCCTGTGATTGATATACATATTTTTAACTCAAAGATATATTTACACCACTCTCATATATAAATTGTTATTGTTGCATATAACTTAGAGTTGACATTTAGACTTCATTGAGCTTATACATTCATATCATGCAGAAGTGCAATTTATAATTGAATTGAGCATAATGTTGTACATCATCTGCTTAGTTTAGAAGTACCTCTGATTGTACACGAATTTGATATTACTGGTTGTATTCCCGATGGGTTGTCAGAAGAGGGAGACTAGCCCTATGAACAGTCCCAGATTAGCTTTGACCTGGTTAGGAAAGTTAGGTGCACCATCCTGGTAAGATGTTGTAAATGGTGCTGCTCTACCTGTTAAGTGAGCAATAATGGTGATCCTTGGGCTTGCGAGCTGAGGCGAGGACGTAGGCAGTATTGGTCGAACCCCGATAACATTTCTAGTGCCTGCTTTTAATTTCAGCATTTTAAAGTTCAGCACTTGAATGTTTGTGTTTAATTGTTTAAATATTTGATTGAGTTCATGGTTATATAGAAAGACCCCAGGTTTATGCAATACTGTTTGAGGAATCTGAATTGACCTGGGAGAAAGTTTTAGGATTTCAATTCACCCCCTCTTGGGATTACACCAATTTTAACAATTAGTATTAGAGTCTCGTTGCTTAGACTTAAACGTTTTTGCAAAAGATCGAGATGGCTCACATTTGTGTATCCCCATTCGAAGAGGGACAATCACTTATTTGTCCTCCATTGTTTTGTGGTGTGAACTACTCCCATTGGAAAATTCGAATGAGCATTTTTATAAAATCTATGGATTGGAGGGCCTGACAGGCGATTGATAATGGAATTTGTATACCCCTGGATGAAAATGATAGTAGGATAATGCATGCGAATTCATATGTCATGGACATGGTATATCTTGCATTAGATTCTAATATTTTTGTTGAGATTGTGGCATGTAAGAGTGCACAGGAGATTCGGGTTAAGTTCGAAAAAAAGTATGGAGAGACCTAGGAGAAGGAGACCACCACTTCGGTAACATCAAGCTCAAATGATCTAGAAGTGGTAAATCACGGAGTTAGTGCAATAACAGAACGAGAGGTATATGATTCTCTCTTTAGTTCGATGGATGATTCTTGTGTTGAATGCTGTGTTGCTCCATATGCTGAATCATCTATTGAATATTGTGATAATTCTATTATTGATGCACTTGATGATTCTCATGTAGAATATGAGAATATATTATGCGTTGAATCATCTATTGAAAATTATGATTATACTTCTAGTGTTGCCTGCAATGATTCATATGATAATGATTATAATAATTCTTGTGATGAATCATGTGCCGAATTGATAAATGAAAGCATGCCCTTGAACAAAGAACTAGAATGTACTTTATTTAAAATGCATAAACTTCTAGTTAGGATATATAAGCAGAAAATCTTTTTGAAAAATGAGAATAAGAGGCTGGTAAAACAATTGAAAGACTTAAAGGATTATCATGCCAGCTTAGAAAAGAAAAAGATTCAGAAGATATTGAACATTATCTGTTTAGAAAAAGAAATTGGTGATTATCTTAGAGTCATCCTCAAAGTTAAATATGAAAAGAATAATCATAATAAACCCTTTGAAGTCAAGAGAAATAAATCTTTCAGAAGTGGTTCACTTTTTAAATTCCACAGTCATAAATTTGTCTCATTTAGTAAAAATTAAACAAATAATAAAAATCTTTTGCGTATATACAAAATTTGCTTAATGATGTAGCACATTCTATATAAATGTACATCTAGAGGTGCCAGAGGCATAGACAAAGAAATGTTGTGGGATATCATGAAAACTAATCCTATAGGATAAGTGGAAGGAAGAGTTCCAATTGAAATTAGATAATTATTCTTCCTTAGGGCATAAAAATTAGCCATGAGGGGTAGTAAAAAACAAGGAATTGGTCAAAATTAGGTCAAAATTGCATTGTTGACTGTGTTCGGTCGACTATATTTGCATGCGTTAATGAATTCAGTCAACCGTACCTTTGAATTTTGACTTTGACCTAGTTTGGTCGACTATGTGATTTAATACTTAATAAATTTAGCCAATCGAATCAATTCAGCCTACCATAGCCGACCGAATCCAAAACCGAACGTCGTTCAGTCGACTATACCCTTCAAGAACAAAAGTCATTCGATCGACCAAATTGTGGAAACCAAAAGGTCACCTAAATTTTTAGCCAACCGAATATTTCCTCCATCGACTGACCAGACTCAGTTCAAGCTGCATTTATTGTGGTTCAGCCGATTGAACCTCCATTCAGTCGAGCGAACCTCATGGCTATACATATTTTCACCACGCAAAAAGGTCATTTTATCCTTCAAAATTGAGAGAATTCCTTTATTTCTCTCTGTTTTCTAGTGTCCTCATAGTCTACCTACCAAAAGCCACTTGCCCAAATCCATCTTCACCATGGCTAGGCCTGATGAACGTATGGATGCCCAGGAAGTCAGTTACGTGGACAACAACTGGTTTCTCTCAGTGACTTCCAGAATGAGATACGCGAGGGACTTTCGTCCCAAGGAGGTCATCCTAGGTAAAATTCTTGACCTAACTTTTACCAAGCAGCACTTCGAAAACATTATAGATATGTTTAGGCATCAAGGTTGGGACTCATTCATGCTCTACCAGACTAGGAGGTATTACCCCATATTCATTAGGTTATTTTATTCTAACTTGGGTCATGATGATAGTGGATGCTACTCCCGGGTTTTGAATACTGATCTGAGGCTTGATGCCGACTACCTGGTTGGAACCCTTGACATCCATAGGGGAGATTTTGAGTGTTTTGATGGGGTATCTGCTTGGAAAAATGAGCAGGATTTTACTATTGAGAGTTTTGCCAATCTTGTGATGACTGTTCTAGATGCTAACCCTCTTCATCCTCCAGATTATAGGTCCTTCAACCTAGAGGCTAAGATTGTGCATCATTTGATTACTTATAATATCTTGCCTAGAGCTGGTTCCAGGGTCTATGTGTCCTATCTAGACTGTTTTGTCATGTGGTGTCTCTTCACTAGAAAGAAATTGGACCTACCTAACTTGATGATTAAGTGGATGTTCTCTAAGAATGTTGGCTGCATGATTATCATGCCATATATGGGGATATTGAATGGGGTGTTCAGGAATAAGGAAATGACTAGATCAAATGCTATTGTGCTTATGAGAAGGGGGAACGCAAACATGTTCTCCTCGGTCATTTTAAGGATTATGGGATATGAGTTAGTTGGAAATATGTGGTTGCCCACTGCTAGTAGGAGACAAGTTGACCAGCAAGAGATCCCATTGGAGCAGCCACCACAACCATAGCAGCCTTCGCAGCCATCCAATGCTGATTTAATGACTTCCATCAAAGGTATTGCTTCTTCTTTCACTGAGTTCAGAGAGTCTCAATTCCAGATCACGTAGTCTCTTCAGACATACATTAAAGAGGTGGCCTCATCATCTCATGCTTAGTATACAACTCTGTAGAATGAGTTCAGAGAGTTTGCTGTCTCCTCGGAGTAGAGACATAGAGAGCTGGAGAGCGTCATGGTTGTTCACTTCAACGAGCTGAACAATCACATTCATAAGTTGAACAATGAAGGCGATGATAAGATGGACATAGCCAGAGATGAGGTAGGATCTTTTGACGATGGAGACAGTGCATAGGTCTTGGGAGAACATCGTGAAGCAATTTTCTTTTCTTATGAATTTATTTGCTTACTTTTTATCTTGGTCTGTATATCTAAACATCATACATTATCCCATTTTCTTTCATCGATTGCACTGCACATTCACCTACTATCCATTTTGCATATCTGATGGTAGGGTTATTATGGATAACTACTATTGACGGTTGAACTGATAATATGGATGACTATATTACTTTATCATGCATTGACTGTCACTGCTATTTTTGCTTTACTGATTATATCTGGAACGCCACTTGCATGGCTAATGTAGTGATGTATAATACTGGTGCATACTCTGTATGATTTTTATGACTTACAGGTTTGAGAAATGTCCATTTTTCAGAGGGTATGCTGCCGAAATTTCGACAGAAATTTTCCTAAAAATAAAATTTTGTGCAAAGTTGATTATGTTGAAACAAATATTAAAATATTTTTGAAAGGATGAGTGAAAAATAATTGCATATTGAACTTCATCCACACATAATCATTATATACTTAGGGGGAGTTGGGCTCTAGTTGTAGAAAGAGAGCATAAAAGACTCATTTGCATCACGTTTAGCCATTTCAGTATTGAGGCTCTTCCAAAAAACCCTGAACACTATATCCAGTCTATGAAAAGATATGAATTGTTCTAGGTTATGAGTATCATTTCATGCCTTAGTATATATTTTATGATGCATTTGAAGGCACTAGGAAGACTATACTAGTTGCAATGCTTGAAATGAATTAATCAATATCCAGTGTAGTTATGATAAAGAAATTTTAAAAGGTTGCTTATACTTCTTGGAGTGCTTAATGAATTAAATCTTGACTAGTATAAGCAATTTATTTCATCTAAGTTAGGATTTAAATCGAAAGGGGGAGCATCTAAAATTAACTCTGTTTTGTGTACCAACACTTTTTGGCTTAGATCTATTTTGAATTAAGTGTGGCATGCGCTTAGATGTGTTGTTCTTATTGCAAATCATAATTTAAAATATATTGTTTTTGTCATAGTTCTCTGGTTTTTCCATATGATCCTTGTCTTCAATTTTCTAATATTCTTGGGATTTATATGGTTGATTATTCTAGTCATATTTTACATTGTGCCTAAATACTTAACTAGAATAATCATTGCTTGCTTGAGTGTCAAATTAAAATTTCTTTTTCAGCAAGCACACCACCAATATATCTTGACTATATATATATATATATTTATTGACATATTTTTTTTTTGGCAAGAAATGGCTTTTCATGCGACATGTCTTATTTTCTTGCTTATGTGCATTAATGATGTACCTTTAAAATTGTTTTTATGCCCAAAATACTATATGAGAAAAAAGGGGGAAATGTTTTTCAAAGAGGGGGTTTTCTTTTGCTAAGTTTGTTTTATATGACAATTTTTTTTTTGGCCCTTTTTGCTGATGCCAAAAGGGAGAGAACTCTTATGAGCAAAATGTCTATTCTTGCATGCATGTTTGTATTTTTACCTTATTGCTAAAATTGAATGCAATTATTTTGAGCTGACTTCTTTCATTTATATGCGTGTGCTATATTGCTTAAATTTAATTTATGCGTATTCTTAAGGGGAGTCTTTTTAGGCAAAATCCCATTTTACTCTGATGCATTTGTCATCATCAAAAAAAGGGGAGATTGTTGACTTTTTGAGTCCGATCCTTGGTTTTGATAACGACAAACCGCATGTTACTAATGTGTGTGCCTAAGTACTTGAACAAGCTAATCATTCAAAAAACACACATGAAAGTGATGTGGTTTCCAAAAAGACCTTAAAGAGTACATACTCCTTGCATAATCCATGGGAATCTGAAGAGCAAAAGAAAGAAGAAGAAGTTTTTCATTGTATTGCTTTTAGTTTTAAAATTTGGTCTTTAATATAATTGCATGACTTGCATGATAGATTGAATAAGCTAAAAAATACCATAGAATGACTATAGGAATCCTTCAAGCATTTAAGTTAATAACTCACATTTATAGGGATTTAACTTAGGTCTTTATTTGGGCCAAAAATAGTTTATGGACAAATTCAGTCGACCGAACCTAGGCAGTGTAAAATGCCTCAGTCGACTGAACTAGGTGGAAGTCAAGAATTTGACTTCACTCGGCTGACCGTATCCTTTTTGAACACATCTTCCAAAGTCGACCGAACTCACACGTGTCTGACCCCCAACAACTTAGTCGACTGAACTTTCGGTTCATTTGTGATTGAGTCGATCGAACCATAAGAATAGCAGATCGAATTTCAGATATAGTCGATTGAACCTCAAAGGGTTTGGAAATCGCCCTGAGTCAGTTGACCGAACCTTCAGTTCAAAATCTTCACGGTCGACCGAACTTGACAATTGGGTTGACCAAACTTAAAATATAGTCGGCTGAATCTCTCGGGTTGAACATTTTAATTGTAGTAAAACAATGTTAATTTTATTTAACCTTCATTAATTTTTTCTAAAAAGAATCCTATGTCCCTCAACGATTATAATTTTGTGTATGTCTATATATACTAGTTCATTTGGAAAGATTAATGAGGGATTAGCAAATATCATTAGCCAAAAATTCTCTGAATTTCCAAATCCTTATTTTCTCACATACAAGCCAAATATCCTATTGTTACTAATCATTCTTGCTAAAATCCTTTAGTAAGAATATTTTGGAGATTGTTCATATTAGCTTACACTCTCAAATTGTTTGATTGATAATTGATTTTATCGAGAGTAAGCTTGAGTGTTCCCTTGTGATTTAATTCATAAGTCTTCATTGGGAATAACTCTCAAAGGTTTGTGAGTCTTGCATTTGTGTTGCAAGATTCTTTAGCTTGTTTTTGTGTGCTTTTATAAAATACTTTTCAAACAAGCTTGATTTCAAATATCTCTTATACTTTATACTTGATATTTGTTCTAGAGATATTTGAGTGTGCTTTTGAGATCTTTGAGGTTATTTCTTGTGATTGATATACATATTTTAACTCAAAGATATATTCACATCACTCTCACATATAAATTGTTATTGTTGCATATAATTGAGAGTTGGCATTTAGACTTCACTGAGGTTATACATTCATATCATACTGAAGTGCAATTTGTAATTGTATTAAGCATACTGTTGCACATCATCTGCTTAGTTTAGAAGAACCTCTAATTGTACACAAATTTGATATTACTTGTTGTATTCCCGACGGGTTGTCGGAAGAGGGAGACTAACCCTGTGAATAGTCCCAAATTGGCTTTGACCCAGTTAGGAAAGTTAGGTGCACCATCCTGGTAAGGTGTTGTAGATGGTATTACTCCACCTGTTAAGTGAGCAATAGTGGTAATCCTTGGGCTTGCGAGCTGAGGTGGGGACGTAGGCAGTACTGGCCGAACCCCGATAACATTTCTCTTACCTACTTTTAATTTACGCATTTTAAAGTCCAGCACTTTAATGATTGCGTTTAATTGTTTAAATACTTGATTGAGTTCATGGTTATATAGAAAGACCCCAGGTTTGTGCAATACTGTTTGAGGAATCTGAGTTGACCTAGGAGAAAGTTTTAGAATTCCAATTCACCCCCCTCTTAGGATTATACCAATTCCAATAGTTGCACTTACCACTAAAGGGAAAGCCAGAATCCATGAAGGAGGGCGAGTGGGAATGGCTTGACTGAAAAGCTCTCGGAGCTATCAGGATAACACTAGAAAAGTCTATTGCCTTCAATATCAAGCATATGACAACTGCCATGTCTCTTATGGATGTGCTCTCCAGCTTGTGCAAGCAGCCATTAGCTACCAATAAGGTACACTTAATGAAAAGGTTATTTACCATGAACATGTCCTTTGGTGAAAGTTTTAGTAGACATATGAATAATTTCAACGAGCTATCAGAACAACTCGTTTCAATTGGAATTATGTTTGACAGTTAAATTCGTGCCTTACTGATTCTTAGCCAGTTTCCTGAGAGTTGGAAAGGTATTGTTATAGCGATCAGTAGCTCCGTAGGAAAATCAAAGTTAAAGTTTGACGAGGTCATCAACATGATTTTGACGGAAGAGATCAGGATTAATTCAAACAATGCTTCCACTTCAAGTTCAGCCTTGAACATGGAAAGCCAAGGGAAAGGAAGCGGGCATGAGTGATCAAATAATTGCGGTAGATCTAGAACTAGGCGGTCCAGATCTAGAAATCCCAGAGGCTCCCAAATCACAAAAAAATTGAGTGTTGGAACTGTGGAAAGATTGGGCATTACAAAAACTAGTACAAAGGTCCAAGAAAAGAATCTGAGGCAAAGATAGAAGCAAATCTCGCCTCTTCTTCAGGAGAAGGAGATGCACTGATATGCTCCTTGGAGAGCAAGTAGGACTCTTGGGTCATAGACTTCGGAGCCTCATTTCATGCCACTTGCAGCAGAGATTGCCTAGAGGAGTATACACTAGGTAATTTCGATAAGGTGCACCTTGACAATGATCAATCTTGCGACATATACGGCAAGGGAATAGTGAATATCAAAATGAACGAGTCTATATGGAAGCTGAAAGATGTCAAATATATTCCATACTTGAGAAAGAACTTGATCTCAGTCGGACAATTAGCAAATGAGGGATACATCATAACATTCGTTGGCAATGAATGGAAGATTTCAAAAAGGGTGCACTGATGATTGCGTGAGGTAAGATAAACTGGAACACTTTATCTGACCTCCAATGCTTGCATGTCTATTTCAATTGCTACAAGAAATGACAATAGCAACATATGGTACCACCGACTCAGTCACATGAGTGAGAAGGGACTCAGGGTGATGCACTTAAAGGAAAAAATTGAGTGGTCTATGGTCAGTAGAGATTGACATGTGCAAGGATTGCATGCTCAGGAAACATAAGAAGCTCAGTTTTCAGACATACACCCGTACCCTAGAGAAGGGGAAACTAGGACTAGTCTACTCAGATGTATGGGGACCGACGATCGTCTTATCCATATGCGGGGGAAATTACTTCATGGCATTTATTGAGGATAATTCTCAGAAGGTATGGGTTCACTTTCTGAAACATAAGTCAGATGTCTTTGATGCTTTCAAGATTTGGAAAATAATGGTTGAAAATGAAACTAGTTTAAAAATCGAGAAGTTAAGAATCGACAACGGTGGTGAGTATGAAGACACATGTTCAAGAAATTCTGCTATGAGCATGGCATCAGGTGGAAAGAATTGTGCCAGGTACACCCTAGCAAAACGGCGTAGCTTAGTGGATGAATTGAATGTTAACTGAAAGAGCCAAAAGTATGCATATACAATCAGGCTTACCAAAGTAGTTCTAAGAAGAAGCAGTCAACACAGTAGCATATTTGATTAACAGGATTCCATCAGTACCATTGAACCACCGTCTACCATAAGAAGTATGGAGTGGAAAAGAGGTGAGACTTTCACATTTGAAAGTTTTTGGTTGTGTTGCATATGTACATATCAGTGATCATGTCAGAAACAAGATTAATCAAAAGTCCCGGAAAATGCACCTTCGTCGGCTACAGTAAATATGAGTATGAGTATCGCATTTGGGACGATGAAAATAAGAAGGTGATGAGAAGCAGAGACGTGATCTTCAATGAAAAGGTGATGTACAAAGACAGACACACAACAAAACCCACCGTGCTAGTTGAGAATGAAAAAACCTATGTAGAGATGGATGATGTCCCAAAAGGTGTCGGGACACAACAACAAAATGCTGAGAATCCTTAGGCGGAGGAACCTAGGGAGCAAATTTTCATACCACCGCCTCATACTCCAGCTTTGAAACTTAGGAGTTCTTCTCCACTAACCACTGTTGCTATTTTAAGAGGTATCAATCTAGTTATATCATTTTTTTGCTATATGTTGATGGCATGCTAATCACAGGACTAGATATAGAAGAGATTAGAAAATTGAAGCAGCAATTATCAAAGGAGTTTGACATGAAGGACTTGGTTCAGAAAAACAGACATTTGGAATGCAGATCACCAGAGATAAGCAACAAGGAACGTTGTGGTTATCTCAGTAAGAGTACATTAGCCTTGTTTTATAGAAATTCAACATGAGCAGCGCCAAAGCAGTAAATACACCATTGGCCGGACACTTTCGCCTTTCCAAGGATTAGGCTCCCCAGACAAATGAAGAGAAGGACTTCATGGCTAAGGTTGTAGTGACCCTAAAAATAATGAGAATAAAATAAATAAGAAATGAGGAAATTTGGTTTGGTGTAGACCAAACCATCAACAGTTTTAGGTGAGCTCAGAAAATTGTCGACAGTTTTGAGTTACCGTAGCCGGGAAAGGGTAAAATAGTAGAATTAAGGTTTAATTAAAAACCAAACTATTGATGGTTTCCTCCGGGTCCAAAACCTATAAATAGGTTTCAATTCATATATAAATAGGGTTAAAACTTATTCCTCTCCCTTTCTCTCTCTCTAGCTGCGACTATCTCTCTCTCTCTTTTCATATTCTCCTTCAAGTCTTACCCGAATTAATGATCAGACACTACCACGAGGTCCTAGGTTCGACCCTCATCATTTTAATCGGAGCGAATTTGTGTTTTGAGAATCCTAGGCACCGCTCCAAAGTTGAGGTAAGGAAAATGGATTAAGTCTATTGTTTTTAGGTTTTAACTGGTTAATGGGAGTGGTTGAGCCAAGGGATAATAAAATAGATACTATTGGAAGTCGATTGGGCCTGCAGAGAGTTGTTGACCGCCCTTGGGTCTAGACCAGGTTGTAGTGGGCCAATCGTATTACATACGAGAATTTTTTTGACTTAGCCTAGTGGGCCAACCATGGCTAAGTCCCGCCTTCGGGTTGCACAACCCTGTCATGTGGGGTGATTACAGGATGGTGATATATGGATGTTCACTCAGGTTGGTTCCTCATTACATGATGAAACTACGTTTACAGACATGTTGAGTTTGAAACCCAGGAAAACATATTGAACACATACATATTTTTGAGAAAATACATGGTTGCAAATTTATATGTATGTATGTGGATATGAGTACAGATTTCATGATTACTTAGTTAAATTTTTTATTAAATGAACATGTTTTGATTAATTCAAACTCATGTTGCCACACACTAACAATAATTTATTCTATCTTACTGGGAGGTGTTTCACTCCTTAATATTTTAACATTTCAGGAAATTCAGAGAGACAAGCTTAGAAAACTCTGGCCAAAATTAGTGGTTTTGGGGATTGAAGTTAGTGCCAATGAGACACTGTTGTTGTATCTATGTATAAATATGTTTATGTACCTTGGGTTATATAAGTGGGTTTGGGAGAGAGATACTTTTGTATTATGATGGTATTAGTACTCTGGTATGTATTGTATATGGGATGTATGTATATTATGCTTCCGCTGTATTGTAATATAACTTATGGACAGTCGTACCTGGTAACCCACTTAGGGTTCGTGTGATTTATATATGGTATCAGAGTTTCACGCATGAAAAAAAAATGTAGTAGAATTTTCGGTCATCATAGTTTTGGTATCAGAGCCTAGGTTGCTAGGTTTTACGAACATCAGTGGAAAGTAATACCAGAGTATAGGAATGGATTTTGATGACGGTAGGACATGGGTAGATTAGGAAACTATCATGTCATAATTGGAAGCTAGATAGAATCTTGGGTTTTGGTTTTGAAGCCTGGGAGCAGGAATCCATCAACGGTCTTTTGTGATTTTCTCACGACGATGGTTTCAGGAAAATTACGGCAAACCATTGACATTTTTTGTTTCTGAGCAGAGAGAACGAAACTTGAGATGTTAGTTGGTTGGATAGTTTTAAATTTTGTGAATTAAAGGTTTGGCCCATATATATATATATATATATACACATATAAGAAAAGGATAGGAGAGGGATTTTGGGCCAAACCGTCGACGATTTTGTGTGGTAGGTAAAAATCGTCGACGGTTTTGTGTCTGGGTTGTGTGTTGATGCTTACAATGAATACGTGAAATTCTTAATTGTTTTCTTAGTTAGATAATAGTAACCGTCACAATAAGATTGTGAATTTCTAAGATTGTTCTATTTTATTTTCAGGATGGACCCTGGGAATAATAACGCGGGAGGTAATGGCCATGTGGGGGCTTACAGCTCGGGTGCTAGTGATTCAGATCAAGTCATGTGTAGCGTGGCTCAGCATGTGATGGTGGAGATAGCATGGAGTTCTAGGGAGCAGGGTTGTCCCGCCAGTAGACCAGGGCTACACCATAGAGCCATTCACCCGGATGAATCCCCCGACTTCTCCAGGAAGTGCCGATTCGATTATGGCAAAAAATTGGATGCAATAGATTGAAAAGATTCTGACAGTACTACATTGCACTGACGAGTAGAAAGTCCAGTATGCAACATTTAAGCTAATAGGAGAGGCCGAGAGATGGTGGTTAACAGCGAAACTCTTGGAGGAGCTGAGGCTAGTACTAGTAGCACTGACTTGGGGACGCTTTAAGGAGATTTTTTCGACCGCTACTTCCCCGCCTCCATTAAAGATGCTAAGATGGAGGATTTTTTGAATTTGATCCAAGGTCATTTGACAGTGCCACAGTATGCCGCTAAGTTTGTGGAACTATCCTATTTTGCCCCATTTCCGATTATTGATGAGTTTAGGAAGGCACAGAGGTTCGAGAGAGGGTTGAGACAGAAAATATATGAGTAGGTGGCATTTCTACAGATATGGGATTGTTTAGAGCTAGTGGATAAAGCCACCGTAGTAGAGACCAATCAGTAGAGGGCTATAGGAGGACAGAGTCAGAGGAAGAGACCCAGGCCTCTTGGATTTCAAGCGAGTACGAGTCAAGGGCAATGGAGGAGATACGATGTGGGCCATTAGCAGGTGGAGGTACACAGAATTCCTCAGGGCAATCCAGCGCTCCCTACTTGTGCTCGTAGCTATAGGATTCATCCAGGGGAATGCTGGGGAAGAGCGGTGGTCTGTTATCAATGCAATAGACCCAACCATGTGGCATGAGATTGCCGTATGTAGTTGAGCAATGCGCTTGCTCGTAGACCATATCGAGGGAATAACCAAGCACCCCAAGGTGAGCAGTAGAGGAACATTGCCCCGGCATGGGTGTATGCATTGACACTAGGAGACGCAGAGGCAGCAGGCGATGTGGTGACATGTACCATTTATATTCTATCATATAAAGCTATTATTTTGTTTGATTCAGGGGCGACTCATTCTTTTATAGCCCGAGAGTTTGTCAAAATATGGGAAATAGAAGCTCAGCTAATAGATGTCAATTTGTTAATGGCTACACTGACAAGAGCCGTAGTGATGTGTAGCAGAATACTTAAGGATTGTCCCATCAGTATTCAGGGGAGGTCATTGCCTGCTAATTTGGTGGTTCTTGATATGCATGGATTTGACGTAATTCTGGGAATGGACTAGTTGACTGCCAACTATGCCAGTATAGACTGCTATAAGAAAGAGGTGGTATTCAGACCTCTTGAGGAGCAGGAATACAGATTTGTGGGGTCGTGTGTGCGCTCCTCACCATAGTTATTGTCGACTATTCAAGTGAGGAGTCTACTACTGAAGGGATGCCAGGGGTATTTAGCTTGTGTGAAGAAAGCACCCAAGGGAGGGTTAAAGTTTGAGGATATACCAGTTGTGAGAGTTCTCTAATGTGTTTCCAAAGGATTTACCTGGGTTGCCTCTTAACCGTGAGATTGAATTTACTATTGATATACTCTCAGGGATGACACCGATTTCTAAAGCTCCCTACAAAATGGCTCCAACGGAGTTGAAAGAATTAAAAGATCAGTTGCAAGAATTATTAGTTAAGAGATTTATTAGACCTAGTGTATCGCCCTAGGAAACACCAGTTCTATTTGTAAAGAAGAAAGATGGGTCGATGAGGATATGCATCGATTACAGGGAGATAAATAAAGTGATGATTAAGAATAAGTATCCTCTTCCCCATATTGATGATTTGTTTGAATAGCTTCAGGAAACATGGGTTTTCTCTAAGATTAATCTTCGATCCGGGTACCACCAAGTGAAGGTCAAGGTAGAGGATATTCTGAGGATAGCGTTCCGAACTCGGTATGGCCATTATGAGTAATTGGTTATGCCATTCGGACTGATGAATGCTCCTGCTGCATTCATGGATATGATGAATAGAGTTTTCCACTAGTATTTGGATCAGTTCGTTGTGGTATTTATTGACAACATTCTGGTGTATTCAAGGAGTCCCAAGGAGCATAAGGATTACTTGAGAATAGTTCTTCAGGTGCTGAGAGAAAAGAAGTTGTATGCCAAATTTAAGATGTGTGAATTCTAGTTGGAACGAGTCACATTCCTCAGGCACGTGATATCTAGGGGTGGTATTTCTGTGGATCCAAGTAAGATAAAGGTAGTAGTGGACTAGGCAAGATCAAAAAATATTCACGAGATCAGGGGTTTCTTAGGATTGACAAAGTACTACTGTCGATTTGTAAAGGGATTTTCTAAAATGTCAAGCCCTTTAACAAGATTGACCAGAACTAATGTAAAATATGAATGGATAGATGAGTGCGAATAGAGCTTCCAAGAATTAAAGCAGCGACTTATCACTGCACCGGTACTGACAATCCCTTCGAAAGAAGGAGGTTTCATAATCTACAGTGATGCGTCTTTGAAGGGGCTTGGATGTGTGTTAATGCAACATGGGAAAGTTGTAGCCTATGCTTCTTAGCAGCTCAAAGAATACGAGAAGAATTACCCGACGCATGATCTGGAATTAGCAATAGTGGTATATGCGTTGAAGATTTGAAGACATTATTTTTATGGTGGAAAGTGTGAGATATTTATAGATCACAAAATTTTAAAGTATTTCTTCACATAAAAGGAGCTAAATAGGAGGCAGAGGAGGTGGCTCGAGCTGAATAAGGATTGCGATTGTACAATTAGTTACCACCTAGGAAAAGCCAATGTGGTAGCTGATGCGCTGAGCCATAAGTCAAGGTGTGCATCCGTGTCAGCAATAGTAACTCCACATCAAATCAGGATGGATTTAGAGAGGTTGGTTGTAGAGTTAGTAGAGGGAAATCACCAGGCACTCATCGCCAATCTGGTAATTCAACCCACTTTATAGGAAAGAATTAAAGTTGCTTAGATGAAATATGTAGAATTGGTAAAATTGTAGATAAAATACAGAGTGGATTGGAGATAGATTTTAAGATTTCGGATGACAGAGCTTTGAGATTTCGTAGCAGGTTGTGTGTACCCGATGATGCAAAAATTAAAAGGATTATTTTGGTAGAGGCACATCGTTCCCTATATTTGGTACATCCAGGAGGCACGAAAATATATAGGGATTTGCGGGTATCTTTCTGGTGAAGTAATATAAGGAGAGAAATTGCTGAATTTGTAGAGCAGTGTTTGGCATTCTAGTAGGTGAAGGATGAGCATCAAAGATCGGTGGGACCATTGCAACCACTTCACATCCCCGAATGGAAGTGGGAGCATATTTCTATGGATTTCATTTTAGGGTTACCTCCGGTACTTCATGGACAGGACGCCATTTGGGTAGTCGTTGACCGAATGACGAAGACTGCCCATTTTCTTCCCATCAAAGTTAACTACTCCATGAGTAAATTGGTAGAGATATACATACATGAGATAGTTAGATTGCATGGCGTGCCAGTTAGATTGCATGGCGTGCTAGTTAGATTGCATGGCGTGCCAGTTAGATTACAAGGCTTAAAATCTTGTTATCTTGTTTTGATGCTAACAAACAAGTGAAATTTAATGTATTTGTGTGAGTAATGATATTTCAGGGTTCATATATGTGAAAGTAAGGTCAAAGTGCCCACAAGGATCAAATATGATGGAAGCAAGGTCAAAGTGCTCACAAGGATCAAATGAAGCTTAAATGAGCCAAGACATGAATTACTTGTTGAAGAACATGAGGACATGAATAAGTTGTTAAAAGCCAAGGCATATTAAAGTCAAAAGATCCAAAGAAAGGCAAAGTAAGAAAGCTTGAAGAAAAAAATGGATTCAATCCAAGGACAAAGCATGAAGACTCAAGAACTTAGAATGTTAATATTTTAGAAGTCTCATGTAAGTGCTTTAATGTTTAAAATATCGTTTGAAATATTTTGAAGCTCTTAGGTTAACTTCTTAGACCTAGATACTTTTTAAAATACCTAAATAATATTTTTATAAGGTCAAAAATTATTTTAAAAAGGTTAGAATCATTTTTGGAATAAAGAGCATCAAAAAGAGTTTTTCCCAAATGCTGTCAATTTTTATATAGCCGAATTGAGGTGAATTTTTCTCTATCAAACACTCATTATTTTAAAGAGTGGTAAACATGAAAGTTGTAGTATTTTCTCTTAGCTTTTTTTTTGACACCAAGAACACCTAATTTGGAGTTATACAGAAAAAGTTATTACCAAAACACTGAAATAGGGTCACTGCTGTCAAACATTTAAACACTGTTCAACGGGCAAATTTTTAAAATTCTAATGTTTTAAATTATAGCCGTTTGAACCTTAAATATTCTAATAAATATGGAAATTCTTTAAGGAAACTTTTTCAAGTTTGAAAGCCTATAAATACATTGTTTTGCAAAAAAAAAAAAAAAAAAAACCAAGAATTGAAAAATCTGTTTTGAGGAGCTGAAAGTACTCTTGTTCTTCCTAAGTTCTCTTGCTCACTCATTGAAAAATTCTTTTGCTGAGAACTCTGAAGTGCTGATCCTTCTTCCTTTGAATTCCTACTACTAATCCTCTTCTAAGAAGGATATTGGTGAATTCTACACTTGAGCTTCATTCTATTTCCTATTGATATTTTACATTGAAGTATATAGTGCTGAAATTGTACTAACTTACTCTTTGAGAGAGTATACTTGTACGCAGATTTTATCTTGTGTTTCTTGTAGTTCATTGACGTTCCAAGGTATTTGGATCGTTGGCTAAGTAAGGGGATATTGCTTAGAGAGGCGGACTCTAGCCTATGTAAGGAGTGACCGAACGAGGGAATATCGTTTGGAGAAGGCAGGCTCTAGCCTTAACCAAGGAATGTTGTAATTGGTTTTGTTCCACCCGTCAATGGAACAGGTTTAGTGAATCCTTTGGTGGTTTGCCAAAGGCGAGGACGTAGGTTGGGTATAAGCCGAACCTCGTAAAAATCTCAATCTCACTCTCTCTTTCCCTATTCTTTATTTTCAGTTCATATACAACTGCATGGATGATTTAAATATCTAAATTATACATACTACCCATATTTGGAAATCAAGTAAACTTAAAATCCAATTTTGATTTGGGTTGCGGAAACCGAAAGGGAGTACGTTGGTTACACCATATCTTGCGGAAACCATACGGGAGTACGTTACTTGGTTAACACCTCAAAGATAAATTTACCAAGAGTTTATTTGAATTCTAAACATTTGGAAAGAGTGATCGGATTTATTTATACAGGGCTTTACTTCAGTAAGCATAAATTATAATTCATAATCACAGGGCTTATATAAACAAACAAACTATCTCAAGATCTTATATCACCAAATTGCTGAATACTTTATATCTTGGTTTGGTTGTTTGTTGTTTAACTTGTACTTGGCAAATAAATTGATTGTTTGGTTTGAAGATTGTGTTTAATTGATTGGATAAAAGAACTAAGTTCTTGATTGATTAAGGAATTAAAAAACAAGTCAAGAATTGGTTAAAATAAATAAAAGAACTTTAAGGTATTTTAAAAGGAATTAAAAGAAATTTTTAGAATCCAATTCACCCCCCTCTTGGGAAGCTATTCCTAATTTCAGAAAGAGTTGGTCCAGTTGCCTACAGGTTAGCGTTACCTTCGACACTATCTAGGATCCATGACGTATTCCATGTATTCATGTTGAGGAAGTATGTCTCAGATCCTTCACACGTGATCAATTATGAATCACTGGAACTCAAAGATACTTTGTCATATGAAGAAGTGCTTGTTCAGATTCTGGATAAAAAAGAACAGGAATTACGCACTAAAAGGATCCCATTGGTAAAGGTACTCTGGCGCAATCACGTAGTTGAGGAAGTTTCATGGGAGTTTGAGGAAAAATGCATTAGAAATATCCACACCTGTTCAGCGGGACCCAGCATTGAACTGATAAAGGTAAGGGTAAATAATTGTTTTTGCTTGTTGTCGTGTACAGTGTAGGGTAGTTAGTTATAAGTTAGTGTTTTTGGTTCTAGATTATGTAGGGTTTTGAGAGAATTTTCTTTTTATGTAATTGATTGTAATCTCCCAGAGCCGTTTATGTAACCACGGTATTCCTCCATCACAAGTAAGGGTAATTAATCAAATTTCAATATTTTCCTTCAGATGGAAGTACAAGCATTAGCAAATTTCAAGGACGAAATTTTTATAAGAAGGGAAGGATGTAGTGACCCAGAAAATAATAAGAATAAAAATAAATAAGAAAGGAGGAAATTTGGTTTGGTGTAGACCAAACCGTCTACAGTTTTGGGTGAGCTAAGAAAACCGTTGGCGATTTTGAGTTACCACATTCGGGTAAGGGTAAAACAGTATAATTAAAGTTTGGTTAAAAACCAAAACGTTGACGATTTCAGGAAATCGTTGATGGTTTTCCTCCGGGTCCAAAACCTATAAATAGGTTTCAATTCATTTTTTTAGGTTAAAACTCATTCCTCTCCATTTTTCTCTCTCTAGCTGCAACAATCTCTTTCTTTCTCCCTTCATTTTCTCCCTCAAATCTTACCCGAATTGACGATCGTACACTACCACGAGGTCCTAGGTTCGACTCTTATCATTTTTATCGGAGCAAATTTGTGTTTTGAAAATCCTAGGCATCACTCCAAAGTTGAGGTAAGGAAACTGGATTAAGTCTATTGTTTTTAGGTTTTAACTGGTTAATGGGAGTGGATGAGCCTAGGGATATTAGAATAGATATTATTCTAGGACTTAGATGATTAAATTAAGATAAATAGTTACAAGGTTTTGTGCTCTGAATGCTGTAGGCGTCAGTTTAGGATCTTTGCACGCTCTTCCTCAATAAACAGGTAAGTCAAATAAATTATGTTAGACGTTTTGGGAATCAGTTGATTAATTTAAAGCATGAGAAAATGATAATAATAATAATGTAAAGGATTTTCTAACGTACCCGACATTTGAAAATACTCGTTTTGGAATATCATATATTTATCTAGGAAATTATTAATTTATGAAATATTACTTAAAAATTTGTGTGGCATGAGTATTGGTTTTGTTACCGTATATTTACCATGTGAAAATATTTTATGATAGAATGTGATTTATATTGGCAAATATTGCGAAATGGTAGAATATGATTTTATATTTATATTTAATATGTGGGAATATTTTATGACAGAATATAATTTATATTGGTTTATGAGGAATATTGAAAATACTGATATGATATTTTTGATATGGAGATTACTGTGGAAATTGTGGAAATGAGAACCCTGATGGACTAGTGATGTACTTGAGAGCACAGTACCATTGCTAAGAAATGAGTCAGTGCAACCACACTTCTCAGGGAGAGTGTTGGTATTGGAAGTCGATTGGGCCTGCGGAGAGTTGTTGACCACACATGGGTTCGGACCTGGCTACGGTGGGCCAATCGTACTATAGACAAGAATTGTTTTGACTTAGCCTGGTGGGCCAACCATGGCTAAGTCCTGCCTTCTAGCCAGACAACCCGGTTATGTGGGGTGATTATATGACGGTGATATATGGATGTCCACTCAGGTTAGTTCCTCATTACAGACATGGCGAAACTACGTTTACATACATGTTGAGTTTCGAATCCAGGAAAACATATTGAGCACATACATATTTTTGAGAAAATACATGGTTGCAAATGTATATATATGTATATGGATATGAGTACATATTTCATGATTACTTAGTTAAAATATTTATTAAATGAACGTGTTTTGATTCATTCAAACTCATGTTGTCACACACTGACAATAATTTATTCCATCTTACTGGGAGGTGTCTCACTCTTTAATATTTTAACTTTTCAGGAAATCCAGAGAGACGAGCTTAGAAAGTTCCGAGCAAGATTAGTGGTTTTGGGGATTGAAGTTTGTGCCGGTGAAACACTGCTGTTTTATCTGTGTATAGATATGTTTATGTACCTTGGGTTATATAAGTGGTTTTGGGAGAGAGATACTTTTGTATTATGATGGTACTAGTACTCTGGTATATATTGTATATGGGATGTATGTATATTATGCTTCCACTGTATTGTAATATAGCTTATAGAAATTTGTACCCGGTAACCCACTTGGGGGTCAAGCGATTTATATATGGTATCAAAGTTTCATGCATGAAAAATAAAAAAAGTAATAGAATTTTTGGGTCATCACAAAGGTACCTTACGCCTCAGCCATTGGAAGTTTCATGAACACAATGGTTCGTACCAGACTAGACATTGGCCAAGCAGTGGGAGCTGTCACTTGGTTCATGTCAAATCCATGGAAGGCTCACTGGGAAGCAGTGAAGTGGATCTTAAGGTACCCAAATGGAACTATTGATAAGTGCTTATGTTTCTGCAAAGGAGACTTGGAAATTAAAGGGTATGTAGATGCCGATTTTGCTAGTGAAGTTGATCACCGCAGTAGCACCACTGGATATATGTTCACTGTTGGCACAACAGCTGTTAGTTGGATGTCACAAATACAAAATATTGTTGCCCTACCCACTACAGAAGCAGAGTACGTAGTAGTGACAGAAGCCAGAAAAGAGATGATTTGGCTTCAAGGTTTGTTGACAGAGCTTGGAATAAAGCAAGTGAGAAACGTTTTGCACAGCGATAGCTAGAGTGCGATACAACTAGCAAAGAATTCTGCATTCATAACAGAACCAAACACATTGGACTTCTTTATCACTTTGTCAGATCTCTATTAGAGGACGAAGTGCTAGGACTTGAAAAAATTCATGGTAGTAGGAATCCAACGAACATGTTGACAAAGGTGGGGACTACAGAGAAGCTGAAGTTGGACTCAACTTCAGTTGACCTTCATTCTTGAAGAAAGATGTAGCAAATCATTTACCTATGCACTCGTTGAGATGGCGTCTCTGTCTCCAAGTGGGAGATTGTTGAGCTGCAGTAGGTGGAGACGTCAGCAACACCAACCCCAGCCGCTTCTGTTAAATATTGAGTTGTAGCAAATGGAGATCAGCAACCAACTCCACCAACCCTACCCACCATAGTTGAAATTAAGTCAACCACTCTTAACTTCCACCCCCCATCCATGGCTATATATAGGAGATGTGTGTGCGTGTAATCTGGATGTAGGTCAATTTGGGCCGAACGACGTTAAATATTGGTGTTCAATTTTTTCTTGTGTGTGATTGTTGTTCCTAGATCCCCAAACATTCCTAACATTTCCTTGTGTTCTAATTTCCATGTAAACTGAATTAATTTATTCAAATAACTCCAATTGTAGCCTTTCACATTTTTATCCTTTTTACCCAATAAATTCTCACAGTATTTCAACAATTCAATAAATATTTCCTCTCATGACGCTAGTTTTTCCCCATATAAATTTAATAATCCTCTGATTTGGGCTTTTGCATTGCTATCATTTACCATTAGAAAAAAGAATTTATTTTTCTAATCTCCTAATTTAAGCTAACTTTGCCTTTGTTAAATGTCTTAAAATGTCCCCTTCAATTCTTTGACATCTTATATATGCTTCCAACTTTATTTTTTTCTATTGAAGGACTAGCCTTATTAGTCAAAACAGCAGTTTAAGCATTGTCCATTTCGTCCTTTGCTTCTTGTACCTTGCATTCATCTTCCTATAATTTTCATTATGAAACTATTTTAACCTTACTTTCAACATATTTAATTTAATTTATGAACTAGGGCAAGCAGCAAATTTTAAAAAATCTTTATGTTTCACCCAACAATTCAAATATTTGAAAGGTTTTGTACCTCTTTTAACATTCCTTTCCACAATATTCAGCAATATAGGAGAATGATCAAATATACCCAGTGGTAAGATTTCTACTTTAGTATTATGAAGATTTTCACTAACTTTTTTCAGCTCGTTTGGAACTTGGAAAATATTGGGAAAAGTAAAGGAAAACAAGAAGGATTCCCCTTTTTCATGTTTGGTTATCAAGCAAAGTGAGAAAGAGAAAAAAATATATATCAAATTACTGAATAAAATTATTATTTTGCACATCCTTAATATTTAGTTTTTCTTAATTTTTAATCATATTAGAATAATTTTTTTTATTTAAAATGGTATTTGATATAAAGAGAAAATATAGTGGAAATTTAATTTCCTTCTTATTTTCCTTTTCTTTTCTTTTTCCAAGTAAAATCCTTGATTCAAACTAGCCATTTGCGAGCAGAGAATCCAATCCACCTATCTGGGATCCCCTTTGTTTGACCAAGCAACCAAATGGTCAAATTTAGGAAAATCTTCTAATTTAGTAAAGAATAAAAAATGTTGAAGATCTTTCATACTTGTAATTCCACTAGTAGAAAGATCATTATTGCTCTCCTCAATATCCTTTACAGTGCTAAAAAATCCCACAACCAACCAGGTTAATTTAACAAGTTATGGGTTAAGTGATGATATTTCAGGAAACCTAGTATGACAAGTTCAAAAGGTACAATAATTAAAAGTCCAAGATCACAAGTACCATAAAGCTTATACTTCAACAACAAGGTGATCAAAAGAAAGCTCAAGAGGGCCAAGATGATCAAAACATATTGAAGCTTAAAGAATGTTGAAGCTCAAGACAAAGAGGACTCAAAGCAAAGATATACCTGAAGACATCAAGATTAGAGAGTTTTAAAGTCTTTAGGAAGTCTTATGTAAGTACTTCATTTGAATATCAATTTGAATGCTTTGAAGCTCATTAGGGCTTATTATGGACTTAGAGACCTTATTTTGAAAACTGCAAAAAATAATCTTTAAAAGTATCAAAGTAAGATGGCTAAGGCTTTTTGGAAACAAACTCAAAGACAACACTTTTAACTATTCAGGCTACTGACCTGTGTCTGGTTAGGCGACTAACATATTAGCTGAATTATATTTAAATAGGCAGTGAAGGATCGGGCGACTGACCCCTGAATCCTCAGGCGACTGACCTTATTTTTGACATGAAGAACACACTGTATTCAAAGTTTAGGTGACTGACCCCTATGGGTTCAGGTGACTGACCTTCGTAACGGCTAGTTTTTAAAGCAACTTTTAAGTTTCAAATTCGAGTTGCTTGTGCCCCAAACTTTATAAAAACTTTAGAAACAATCCAAGTAACTTGGGCAACACAAATTTATACTTTTTTGAGCCTATAAATACATGGTTTCTCAAATCAAATAAAAAACCAAGAGTTGAAAATATGTTTTCAAGCTATATTGCTTATACTCTCTCAAAGACCTCTTGCACTCATAAACTTTCTGAGATTTTTTGAGAAATACTAAGTCTTTGATCACTGATTTCTGAGCATAACTTCTGAGGTTTGATTCAAATCAAAAGAAGAATCCCGGTGACATACTCTTTGAGCTTCAATTTCATTCATCTTTGATATTTAATTTGAAGTATTGATTAGTTGTGCTATATTTGTACTAACCAGCTCTATTTGAGAGTATTTCTTGCACATAAGAATTCTTTCTCGTTTCTTTGTTTTCTTGATGGTTCAGGGTTATTGGATCATTGTGCTAAGTGTGGGGTATCACTTGGAGAGGGGGCTCCACCCTAATTGAAAGAGGGATTGTAACGGTTTGCTTTTCCCGTAAAGAAGCGTTATAGTTGAATCCTTAGATGGTGTTGCCTAAGGCAAGGACGTAGGTTGGTATAAGCCGAACATCGTAAAAGCTTGGTCTCAGTCTCTACCCTTACTCTTTAATTTTTTTACATATATAAATTGCGTGGTTGTATATCTAAGTGCAGGAAGCTGAAATATTGAGATTGAGAAACTTTTAATTAAAGGGAGTACGTTGATTGATCTTTTGCGGAAACCTTAAAGGGAGTACATTGATTAATCATTTGCGGAAACCTTGGTTAAAAGGACGTGTATAAAAACCATTAATACATGGCTTTTATCAAACTTTACTTTGAGTAATTCAAATGCTGAATCGTGGAAGCGCTGCTGCAGCGCTTATATTGGTTAAGTAACTTGTGATTGGTTAATTGATTGATTGTTTGGGTATTGATTGACATTGTTAAAAGTTCAAGTTGGTTTATTCTTCCATAAAGTTTTAAAAGAGAATCTTGGTATCTAATTGATATTGATTAAATCAATTCATTGATTGAGTGTGGATTGTGATTGGCTTAATTAAGCATTGAAAATCAAATAATTCTTGTGTGATTGCTAAATATACAATAAGTTGGGAATTTGTGAAAAGAGTTAAAAGAAATTTTTAAAACCCAATTTACCCCCCCTCTTGGGACTACACTTTAGTTTTTAACTTCTTTCATTTTAAGGGGACTATTCGTACTCGTTATATTCCAATAGGCCACTCATTTGACAATAGACTCATCTAGATTTACCTGTTTTTTGGGAGGTCTACCTCTCTTCCTCCCTTTATTGCCTTCATCCTTGCTACTTTTGTCTCGACTTTGGGCATTTTGATTAACCCTCACCTTCACTTGTTCTTTAGGAACCAAAAAACAACCATTGTTCACAAAACTTCCTGAAGGCAGGCTATATTTCTTATAATCCTCCCCGTTGCAGACTTAATATCATCTACTCGGCTTTTACCTTTTTCCTATATTTCTCATCAAGATTTCCTCCTCCTTATTTTCTGCTGGAACTTCAAAAGATTCTTTTTGGAGAACAACAACCACTTCAAATTTCTTTAATATGCCCGCTTCCTCTTTACTAACTTGAATTTCTTCCTTGCTATGTATAGGTACCCATTTCCTTCTGCTTCTATAAGTTCTCTTGTGTGACCAAATAACAAACACTTGGCAATTCATTGGTTTCCAAAAGTATTCTGTGTTTGTTGTCGGCTATAAAAGAATTGATTTGATAGAAGTAAAGGAGATTAAGAAACAGAGATAGTTGAAATGATATTCTATCGTATGTAAAACATGATACAAGATAACTCTTTATATAGAGTTTCAGTACACCAGAGTGCTATCTTCAAAATTCAAATAACAACAGAACATATATCTTTTCAAAATTTAAATAACATCAGAAGATTAGATCAGTTTTCCTCCTAATTCTCCTCTGTCTTCTAGATACAATAGAATATTTTTTCAAAATTTAAATAACAACAAAAGATCGAATCGGTTGTCCTCCTAATTCTCCTCCTTATTTTCCTCCAGTTGACAGCTACACGCCCCCTCAATCTGAAGGGTAGTGTTTGAACATTCAGATTGGCCAAGATGATTTGAAATTTGCGAGGGAACATTAGCTTAGTTAATAAATCAGCAAGTTAATATCTACTTGATATAAACTAAACATTAAGTTGCTTTCTTCGAACTTGGTCATGTACATATAATGAAAATCAATTTCGATGTGCTTAGGATTAGTAGCCAAATACGTGGCTCCAATATTGTCACACCATAACGCAAGTGATTATGGAATCTTAAGGCCAATTTCATATAAAATCAATTGCAACCATTGTAGTTCTGAAGTTGTATTTACAAGTGACTTATATTCAGCTTCAATACTACTACGGGAAACTGTGATTGTTTCTTGCACCGCCAAGAAATAATATTGTTGCCTTTAAAAATGCAATATGCACCTACTAATCGACGATCATCTTGATCAGCCGCCCAATCGGAATCTAAAAAGGCTTGAATTGCGAAATTAGATGACCTGCAAAGGAACAAACAAGTTGATATGATATGTTTAAAATAACATAAAATCTTTTTTACAGCCTACCAGTGTGGTTCCAACGGGTTATGCATGAATTTACTTACTTTGTGTACTGAAAAATCAAGATCAGGTCTAGTGAAAGCTAAATATTGTAAGCTTCCAACAACTTGTCAATGGAGATGAGGATCTGAACATTTAGAACCTTCAGTTGCAGATAGTTGACAGCTAGTTGACATAGGACTTGAGCACGACTTGGTTTCTGCCATATGAGTGCATTTCAAAAGATCACTCACATACTTACGTTGAGTTAAATACGTACCTTCTCTTGAGTGTAAGATTTCTACCCCAAAAAGATAGCTAAGGTCACCAAGCTCTTTTACGGCAAAATCAGAATGCAAGTCCCGAATTATATGTTGTATGGCATGACTAGAATTACCTGTGATGATAATATCATCAACATAAATAAGAATCACAACTACAACACCATTCTTGCTCCAAATAAAAAGAGAAGTGTCAGCCTCGCTATCACGAAATCCAACTTGTTGTAACTTATTAGTTAAAAGAGAGAACCAACCTCTTAGAGCTTGTTTCAAGCCATATAATGACTTATGTAACTTGCAAAGATGATTAGGATACTGCGGATGAATGTAGCCCTGAGTTTATGCTGTAACGCCCCGAAAATTCTACTATAATTTTTTTCCCACATAATAATAATAATAATACCATAAAACATAAACTAAATCAACTTGGACCCCAAAGGAAATCAGGGATATACCTGTCTATACATACATGACAACTATGTAGTCGAAACCATGATTTATTCAACCTTATATACAATACCAGAGTTTTACTATTACCAAAAATACATATATACATCCCAAAAGGGTCATAAATATCCTAGGGTCATACCTCAAAAATCCATCTAGATCTCAAGCCAACTATTTACCCTTCAGCCAGGGTAGCACTAGCAGCCTCCTTTATCTCGGAGCTCGCTCCGCTCGTCTGTCTGGGTTTCCTGAAATGTTGGTATTGATGAGGTGAGACCTCTCAATAAGGGAGATAGACTAATATCAGCGTGTGGCAACATGAGTATTATTGTGTTATAAACATATACTATTCATGACAAACTGTATCTAATAGGTAAGGAAAATCTGTACATAGTTTAACTGCATTTGACAAGTCAGGTAAAAATGTTCTATATAAATATGAATAAATCGTAAATCAACATAACATATTGTATCATACTAAATTTCTGTTTACATATAAATCATCTACTATATCTGTATATTACTGAAATTATACCCTGGATGGATAACTGTATATCATGAATTAACCTCACATGACTCGATTTTTGCGGTATGTGGGCTAGACTTAACTCTGGCCAGCCTACTAGGCTAAGTCAAACATGAAAAAACTACGCACGATTGCCTACCTAACTTGGTTCGCCCATCCTACTCTCCACAACACTTCTCGGGTTAGCACACAGTGGGTATCCTGCTCTTCGCAACACTTTAGGGCTAATCGGTCTCCGACCCAACACTTTTTGAATAGTGTGGTTGCACTGTTGGCTATCACCAACCTGGTCCACCCATCCTACTCTCCACAACATTTCTCATGTCAGCATAGAGGGGTTACACTGTCCGATCTGGCTAGCTTGCTTCAGTATCGTGCTCTGTAATCTATTCTAGTCCATCAGGGATCTAATATATATAATACTATGTCTGTATATTACTGTTTTACCATGATTATGTATAACTGAAATAACCATGATTTTGTATAAGCTGAAATATCATGATTCTATAATACCTGTAATAATACTGTTTTATGATTCTGTGTAAAATATGTTGTAATAATAATATTTTTGAATATTTGTTATAAATATATCTAGTTACCGCATCTGCACCAGCTAAATATCACGACATTTACACCAGTTGAATATCATAATATACTAAAAATATAATTTTTGTGCTATTTATAGTTTTTTAAAAACTATTGTCAAATCATGCTTGTACTGTGAATTCATAAAATATTCTGACATACCATTATATACCGTAAAATTTATACTCATGCCACACACAAGTGAGTACTACTCTGTAATATATTATCTAACCTAGGAAATCATATTTTGATGACAAAATAATATTAAATCTATTTTCAAAGTTTTCTCAGTTTAACATCAGTATTCCAAAAAACTATACTAATTCATATATATTCTGTAGAGACCCGGAAAATAGAAATGATAGGAAAGATAGAAGAAAATAGGAAAATGGTTTGGTGAGGACAAAACCGGCGACGGTTTTTTGAAGTGCTAAGAAAACTGTCGAAGAATATATTTTTACCACGGCGAGGTTAAAGGTAAACAGTGAAAACCGATTTGGTTCAAGACAAAATAGGCAATGGTTTTCTAGGCGCCTAAGAAAATTGTCGACGTTTTTTCTCTGGGACAAAATAGTATATATGGGTTGCATGTCGTTTCCTTTTAGAATTACAAAAAGTCTCTCTCTCTCTCTCTCTCTCTCTCTCTCTCTCTCTCTCTCTCTCTCTCTCTCTCTCTCTCTCTCTCTCCCTCTCTCTCTCCTCTGGAAGCTGCGAGCTCTTTCTCTCTCCCTCCTCATTTCCTCACTCTAAACTTGCCCCATCGATGATCAAACTCTGTATCGAAGGCCTAGTGGTGATCCTCGTCAATTTGACCAGAGCAAAATTGTGTTTGGATGACCCCAAGCACCACCCCAAAACTGAGGTAAGGAAGTGATTATGGTATTGATGGGTAGTTTAATTGATTTAATGGGTGTATAGTTTTAGGAATGTGAATATGAACATTATTTGGGGTTGAACTGATAAGTTGGGATTTGTGAAATATAGGGTTTTGATGCGAACTCTGCAGGCACATGTTTAGGGTCCCTATGGCCGTTTCCTCAGGGAATGAAGTCAGAATAATAAATAGTTGTTTGTTTGATGTTTCATTGATTAAATGGAGTATGTCGGTTCGGGAAAATGTGAATGTGATAGTATTATGGGGAAATACATAATTTCAGGGTTTTTGCGTTCTGAATGCCGCAAGTGTGAGTATAGAGATTTTTAGCAGGCCTCTCAATAATCAGGTAAGGGGAATAAGTTAAGCTAGTTAATTTCGGAGATTTTATCAATTAAAGTATAACATGTGTTTATGAAATTTGAATTTTACATCTATTATATGTTTGTGAAAATCCATAATTTTTGGGATACAAGAAAGTTTTACAAATGATATATATTATTTTTATATAGTAGGAAAATACAATTTTCCCCGTATAGATTATAGTATAAGAGTTTCATTTAATTGTGTGGCATGAGAAATAGTAGATATATTATAGATATTTAATATAGAAATTTTTACAGCTTTTATAGAACCATGATTATATACAACTTTTACAGAACCGTGATTTATAGTTATTATAGAACCATGATTTACAGTAATTACAGATCCATGATATACAGTTATTATAGAGCTATGATTTACAATTATTATATGGAATCATGGTTATTTCAGTTCATACAGAATCATGGTAAAACAGTAATATACAGACATAGTATTATATAGTATCAAATCCCTGATGGATCAGAACAGATTACAAAGCATGGTATCGTAGCTAATACAGTATAGATAGTGCAACCACACATAGTGTGGAATTAACAGTCGATTGTGCATAGAGGAGAGATGAAGGCTCCCTGGCAGTCAGGTCCAGGTTGAGGAGGCCAATCATACTACATAAGTTTACAGTTTGACTTAGTCTAGTAGGCCAGCCAGAGTTAAGTCCAACCCATGGGCTGCACAATCCGAGCATGCGGGGTAAATTCATGTACACAGTTATCCATCTAGGGAAGCTTTCACAGTTATATAAATAAATGTATATAGTTTTACAGAGATCCGAAACTATCTATTACAGTTAAAAGTATGTTCAAATAGAAAGTTCATTTTAAAAGGCATAGGTGTGAGTTATGATATGTGTATATTGAAATGTTATCACAGTTACAATTGAATTAATAATTATGTTATTCAAGTAAAACTCATTTGCCACACACTGGTTGTAATTTATTCCGTCTTACTGAGAGGTGTCTCACCTCAGAATTCCAAATATTTCAGGTGATCCAGATAGACGTGCGGAGTGAGCTCCGAGATAAAGAGGATTTTAGTACTGCCCTAGCTACAGGGTAAGTTTTTGAGTTGGGAGTTGTATTTTTGGGTATGCCCCTAGGACATTGGGTTTTTTTTTGGAGATGTATATTTATATTTTGGGAAATACTGAAACTATAGTATTGTAAATAACGTTAAAGTGTTTTTATGTTTTCTGCTGCATAGATGGTATGTATTATAAGAAGTGTCCTCGGTACCACTTTGGGTTCGAGACGTTATCGTGATTAGTATTATAGGTATCAGAGTAATAGTATATTACATAAAAAAAAGAAAAAAATGGTAATAATTTTGGGGTCGTTACAAGTTTGATATCAGAGCCTAGGTTGTTAGGTTCTATAAACTTTAGTGCAAAGTAGAAAACAATACCAGAGTATAGGAATGGATTTTGGCGAGGATAAGTAGAGGATGGATTAAGATTTTGGTAAAGTCAATATGAGGGATTAATATGAGAATTTAGGGTTTTGTCTCATAGTTTGAAGACAGGAACTTCGGGGTGGTTTCTGTGATTTTCCTAGCGTGACGATTTCACGAAAGCCATGGTAAACTATCGTCGGTTTTTTTTCCAAATGGTAAGATTGAGTCTTAAATTAGTGGATTGGTGGTATGAAGATATGTTATGATTCTCAGTTAGATTAATGTAAGAATTGTATTATAAAGTTAGGATTCTCAGATTATTCTCGTGTTATTACAGGATGGACCTCGAAAATAGCAATGCCCATATCGGTGGTGGTAATGATGCAGGGCCTTCCAGTACGGGTGGTAGTAACTCTAACCAGGTGCTGCGCAGTGTAGCACAACAAGTTATGGCATAAATCGCTCGGAATACTAGAAAATAGGGCTACCCACTAGCTGATTAGCGCTGTACGATCTAGTATTTTACCGACATGAATCCTCCGGCGTTTTTAGAGGGAGCTGACCTTATAGTTGCCGAAAACTGGATGCAGGAAATTAAGAAAACACTGACGGTGTTGAACTGCACTGATGATCATAGGGTCCTCTATGCCACATATAAGTTGATGGGTGAGGTCGAGACGTGGTGGACAACTGTAAGATTATTAGAGGAATAAAGACCCATACCAGAAGCCATGACTTGGAGCTGGTTAAAGGAGGTGTTCTTCGATAAATATTTCCATGCCACTGTTAGAGAAGCTATGGGAGAAGAATTCTTGAATTTGATGCAGGGGCATCTGATGGTCTAGCAATACACGGTGAAATTTATTGAGTTGTCGCATTTTGCCCCATATATTGTCCCATACAAGGCTAAGAAGGCGAGAAAGTTCGAGAGGGGTTTGAGGCAAGAAATCTATGAACATGTGGCAGTTTTGAAGGAGCAGGACTTTTCAGAATTGGTTGACAGAGCCGCTGTAGAAGAGGCTAGTAGGCAGAAAGGTAATAAGATACGGAGCTAGAGAAAGTGGCCTACGCCTCCTGAGTTTTAGGCAGGTACTAGTTGGGGCCCATGTAGGGGAGATCAGTACGATGGAGGTGAGAGGCAAGTGACGGGAAACTGTGGATATTAGGGTGAGCAGACTTGTCCTATCTGCCCTAGATGTGGCAGCAGGCATATGGGAGAATGCCTCATGGGAGAGAATATCTACTATGAGTGAGGGAGACTTGGACACAGTGCACATATATGTCATGGGTCATTTATTAATGCACCAGCTCCTAAATCAATATGGGGAAATAACTAGGCACCCCGAGGAGGCCAGCAGAGGAACACCGCCCCGACGAGGGTCTATACGATGACACTAGGAGACGCTGAGGCTGCGGGCAATGTGGTGATAGGTACCATTAATATGCTTTCAATTAAAGTTATTGTTTTATTTGACTCAGGGGCCACACATTCTTTCATGTCTATGGGGTATGTCAAATTATGTAGGGTAGAAACCCAACTATTAGACACCGAGTTGTTAGTAGCTACACCGATAGGGTCAGTAGTGAGATGTCGAAGGGTGCTCAGAGGCTATCCAGACAAAGGGGTTCTTGGAGATTACATCCATTGAAATAAAATTCTCCCTAAAACCATCAAAAATTTAAACACTACCTAACCTACACTATACAAATTTAATTACATACCTTAACCTTAATTTCTGCCGAACAGGTGCGGATATCTCTGGCGCATCTGCTCCTCTAACTCCCAAAAGGCCTCCTCTACTGCATGGTTGCGCCACAGAACTTTTACCAATGGTATACTTTTCGTATGCAGCTCCCGTTCTTTCCAGTACAAAATCCGCAGTGGCGCTTCTTCATAAGACAAAGTATCACTAAGTTCCAGTGCCTCATATCTGATCACATGGGAGGGGTTCGAGATGTATTTCTTCAACATCAAAACATGAAATACATCATGGATTCTAGACAAAGCAGGTGGTAGAGCCAACCTGTAAGCAACTAGATCCACTATCTCTAGAATCTCAAATGGGCCAATATATCTAGGGCTTAGTTTACCCTTCCTCTTGAATCTCATAACATCCTTCAACAATGCAACTTTTAAGAACACATGATCCCCTGTGTCAAACTCCAATTCTCACCAACGAATATCAGCGTAACTCTTCTACTGACTCAACATTGCACTGATTCTATCTTAGATGAGTTTAACTTTATCTTAAGTTTGCTGTATCAGCTCTGGCCCCAATATCCGTCTCTCGCCAATATCATCCCAATATAACGGGGATCGAAACCTCCTGCCATATAATGCCTCAAATGGTGTCATCCCTATATTGGCCTGATAACTGTTATTATACGCAAACTCAACTAACGGTATAAACCATATCCAACTACCTTTAAAATCCAGCACCATGCACATAGCATGTCCTCCAATATCTATATCATCCTTTCCATCTATCCATCTATTTAAGGATGAAATGCAGTGTTGAACGACAACTGAGAACCCATGGCTTCTTGCAAACTCCTTCAGAAATGGGATGTGAACCGTGGGTCTCAATCTTAAACTATGGACACAAGCACACCATGCATTCTCACTATCTCTTGAATATATAACTCTGTCAATCTGTTTAAGGAGTAGTTAACTCTGATAGGCAGAAAATGGGCAGTATTTGTTAGTCGATCCACCACTACCCATATGGCGTCCTGTCCATGAAGCGTTGGCGGTAATCCAGTGACAAAATCCATCACTATATGCTCCCACTTCCACTCAAGAATATACAATGGAAACAATGACCCTGCTGGTCTTTGATGCTCAGCTTTCACCTGCTGGCATGTCAAACACTGTGCTACAAACTTGGCAATCTCTCTTTTCATTCCACTCCACCAAAACAAATCCCAAAGATCCCTATACATTTTAGTGCTATGAGGGTGTACCGTATACAAGGATCAATGTGCTTCCTCCAAAATCACTTTCTTAATCTCAGGATCGGAAGGTAAACACAACCTGGTACAGAACCTCAAGGCCCCATCATCTGAGATACTAAAATCTTCCTCCAGACCATCCGGTACTTTCTCTATCAACTCTACCAATTTTGTATCACTCCTCTGTGCTGCTTTAATTCTTTCCTGTAGAGTTGGTTGCAACACTAGACTGGCAATAAAGATCTGATGGTCACCCTCCACTTGTTCTATCCCTAGTCTCTCTAAATCCATCTGAGTCGAATGCTGGATCTCTATTGCAGATACTGATGCACCCATTGATTTCTGACTCAAGGCATCAGCCACCACATTTTCCTTCCTCGGGTGGTAACTCATGGTGCAATCATAATCCTTTATCAGATCTAACCATCTTCTTTTCCTTATATTCAACTCTTTCTGCGTGAAAAAGTATTTCAAATTCTTATGGTTTGTAAAAATTTCACACCTACCCCAATAAAGATAATTTCGCCAAAATCTATAGTGCGTACACTACCGCTGCCAGCTCCAAATCATGGGTAAGGTAATTCTTCTCATAATCTTTCAACCGACGTAAGGCATATACTATAACTCTCTCCTACTGCATCAGAACACAGTCAAGCCCTTTATGCGATGCATTACCGTAAATCATGAAACCCTCCTTACCTGAAGGAATCATCAACACCAGTGCAGTGATGAGTCACTGCTTCAGCTTTTAGAAGCTCTGCTCGCATTCATCTAACCATTCAAATTTTACCTCTTTCCTGGTTAACCTCGTCAACGGATTCGACAATTTAGAGAAATCCTCAACGAACCTGCGGTAGTATCCAGCTAATCCCAGAAACTTCTAATTTCCTACACACTCTTTAGTCGTACCCAATCTACTACCACCTCGATCTTACTCGGGTTTACTGAGATACCACCCATGGAGATCACAAGTCCAAGGAAGGTAACTTGCTCTAGCCAGAATTCACACTTCATAAATTTTGCAAACAGTTTCCTTTCCCTCAGTGCCTAAAGTACTATCCTTAGATGTTCCTCATGCTCCTCTAGGCTCTTTGAATACACTAGTATATCATCAATAAATACCACCACAAACGGATCCAGATACTGGTGAAATACCCTATTCATCAAATCCATAAATACCGTAGGAGCATTTGTCAACCCAAACGGCATAACCAAGAATTCGTAATGGCTGTGCCGAGTCCTAAATGTCATCTTAGAAACATCCTTTGCTCTGACTTTTACCTGATGATACCTAGACCGTAAATCTATATTTAATAAAACATGTGTCCCCTATACCTGATCAAACAATTCGTCGATGCGGGGAAGCGGGTATTTATTCTTGATAGTCACTTTATTAATTTCACGGTAGTCGATACACATTCTCATCGATCCATCTTTCTTTTTTCAAAAATAATACCAATGCTCCCCAGGGCAACACACTGGGCCAAATAAATCCCCTGTATAACAGTTTTTGCAACTGATCTTTCAATTCCTTTAATTTTGTCAATGCCATTTTGTACGGTGCTTTTGAAATCGGCGTTGTCCCTGGTATTAGATCAATAGAAAAATCTACCTCACGATCAGGAGGTAGATCCGGCAAATCCTCGAGAAAAACATAAAAAAAATCATGCATTACTGGAATATCCTCAATCCTCAACTCTCCTTCTGAAACTGCCTTTACACAGGTGACAAAACCCTGACAACCATCTAACAGCAGCCGCCTCGCCTGAATGGAGGATAATAACTGTGGTTGGGTATGCACACAAGATCCCACAAACATGTACTTTTGTCCCCCTGTAGGTCTGAACATAACCTCTTTCTGATGACAATCTATACTGGCATAGTGAGCGGCTTGCCAGTCTATACCCAATATTACTTCGAATCCATACATGTCCGAGACAACTAGATCAGCCATTAAAATCCTCCCTTGAATACACATTGGATAATTGCTAAGTACTTTATCACATGTTCCCATGGCCCCTATCAGTGTAGCTATTGATAAACTAACCCACAACCACTGAGTTTCAAACCCGCACGATTTTACGAATTCTCGGGAGATGAAGGAATGGGTCACCCCTGAATCAAACAATCCAGTAGCATTAAATGACAGAATTGAAATGGTACTTGTCACAACATCTCCGGCTACCTTCACATCTTCGGGTGTCAACGCATAAACTCGTGCCAGGGCGGTATTCCTTTGTTGACCACCTCGAGGTGCCTAATGTCCTCCTCTGTACGGTCTCGAAGCAGGCACTGTCCCCGGCAATGCACGACAATCTCCACCATATGTCCCAACTGATAACACCAATAGCAAATTGTCTCCCTGAGACGGCGTTCTCCTGGGTGCCTCCTATAACATGTAGTACAAGGAGGGGGCACCTGACCACCCTGAATAGCTCATTCTCTCGGTATCTGTCTCCATCCACCTCTGCTGTCCTGCCTCCTTCATGGTCCCCGAGTGGACCCTGCCTGAATATCTAAAGACACGTGCCTTTTCCCTTGACTCTGCACTATATTGCCTCTTTGAAGGTCACCCTCAATGACGGCAGCTCTATCTACTACCTCTGCAAATGTTTGAGGTCGAAAACCTATAACCTGCTCAAATAGATTCTGCCTTAGAGCCTCCTCAAATTTCCTCGCCTTCTTCTCCTTATCAAGTACCAGATACAGAGCAAACTAAGATAGTTCGACAAACTTCGCCGCATACTACTGTACTGTCATCAGTCCTCACATCAAATGCAGAAACTCCACCACCTTTGCACTCCTAACCGTAGTAGGAAAATACCTCTCGAAAAACATCTCCCTGAAGTGGCTCCACGTCACCGCCATGGGGTCCGGTCTATGTTCCTCCAATAACCTTGCAAAATGTTGGGTTTATGATTTTTACGGTTTTGGTAAAAACTAGGGTTTTGGCATATAATCTCTGAACTTTCCAACACTTCTTTATTTGCATTAAACTTAAAGTTGGAGATGCTAGAAACCCTTGTTTGCAGTCCAAATGATATTTTACGAACCATATACTACGTAGAGCATGTTTTTTACCAAATGAGTGTGACATATGATATGAAATGGAATATACTGAACTGATAAATACGTATATGAATTATGGGAACTGAAGTTCCAAATGGTTATAAAAAAATGCAAAAAAAAAGGTGTCGGTTAGATACCGAGCTCTGTATGTGAAAAGGGTTAAACCGAGAATGTGTTTGTCGGTTTATACCACAGTATGAATGAATGAGTTTGTGAAAGTACTGGAATTGTACAGGTTATTTATGAATTGGAAACAAGTTAATTTGTCTTATCGTAAATTGTATATCTGATATTGGGATCGCAGCTTGTTACTATGAGAGCCTTTAAAAGCTCAATGTTATATGGAAGCCTTAAAAAAGCTTAAGCACGGTATCGTTGCTATAATTCAGATACAGTGCAACCACATATCTATTTTTCAATGTGGGTATCGAGATAGTCGGCTAGGTAGGTCTGGCCACTGGTGGATTAATGGACCAGGTGGATTAGATTTAGTTAGACTATAATAACTATAATGACTGACAGTGCTTGCGCAAGGTAGGGCTTGATCAGGGCTTTATGATAACACAACCCACGCCAAGGGGTGTTGGCATTAGTTTGATTGTTTCGAAGCTGGACAGTGTTCTAAATATGCATATACATGATTTAAAAACAAAATGGGCAAAGTCACAAGTTTGAGTACCGGGCGGAGGGATTGTACAGTGTATGGGCAGACCTTACCCTAACCTCGGGAACTCTCGCTTGTTATGATGCTAAACTATTTATTGCAGGGATTATATATTTTCCTCCTATATTACAGGATTGAGAATAATTTAGGTATGTAACTTCTTTCTACTGGTTTAAACACATGTTGTCACACACTAATGTAATATCTTCCACCTTATTGAGAAGTGTCTCACCCCAATATACAACTTTTGTTTCAGGTCTTGCAGAACGTCGGTCTTAGTTGCTAAAGGGACTTAGAGCATAGTATTGTGTGTAGTTTACGTAAGTGTTTTGTATATGTAATAGACTTAGTTCAGAATATCTTTTTAGGGATTGTAAGAACAGATTATGTTTTAAGTACGTATGAATGTATGTGAAGATACACTTAGAACTCTGGTATGTCTATTAGATTCCGTATGAATTTTTATGTTTTCCACTGTGCATGAGAATATAGATCAGTATGAAACACTCGTATGCCCCTTTCAGGGCAGGTTGTATATGTATTTTTATCAGAGACAAGTGTGTTGTACATGTGTAGTAGCACTCTAGGGTCGTATCTAGGTTTGGGGCGTTACAGCTAGTTTCAGAGCCTTAACCAGCTGGAAGTGTGATGTGATTCACACTGCCTGGTTATGGAAATATTCAAAGCTTAGGTTGTTAGGTTCTATAGACTAGACTTTACCAGAGTATAGGATGAGAATAAGATCTTCGAGTTTAGCTTTGTATACTTGGAGACTGAAATCCATTGGCAAACTTCTGTGTTTTCTGGATCAATCGAAGGGTTTAGAAAATCATGGCAATCTATTGACGGTTTCGTTTCCAAGTGGAGGAGCAGAACTTGAGTTAGAATGAGAATGTTGAATTATCAGGGTACATTAGTAGTGGGAATGTTGATTTAGGGAAATGAGTTTATAGTATTTTGGTATTAACTAATAAGCAAGTTATTAAGCTTTTAATCGATTTTCACAAATGCTTCTTCAGGATGGAGTCCAAGGATAATACTGCCAATGTAGGAGGCAGTAGTAGCGAGGATTCTGACCATGAGGGTGGCAACGACTCTATAGTGGTACTACGGGATTTCGCATAGTAGCTTATGGCTGAGGTGGTGCGAACAAATAAGGGGCAGGACTGTCCTATAGCTGAGTTGGGATGTTCTATCAGTTCACCTGACTAAAGCCTCCTGTTTTCGTAGGAAGTGCAGATCCGATTCGAGCTGAGAATTTTAGAGAGATCAAGAAAATCCTGGATGTTCTAAACTGCACTGAGAAGCAGAAAGTAGTCTTTGCAACGTTCAAGTTGACAAGCGAGGCACAGAGATGGTGGGAATCAGTAAAGATGCTGGAGGAGCATCGACCTATTCCAGTAGTGATGACGTGGGCCCATTTCAAAGAAATATTCTTTTAACGGTACTTCCCAGCCATGGTCAGAAATGCAAAGATAGAGGAATTTATGAATCTAATGCAGGGGCAGCTGACAGTTCAGCAATACGTTGCTAGATTCCAGGAGCTATCCTGATTTGCTCTATTTATGATACCGAATGAGGCAATGAAGGCCTAGAAATTTCAGAGAGGTCTAGAGAAGGAGATCTGGAAACAGATAGCGATCCTTTAGTTCTAGGACTTTGCTACCCTGGTAGACAAAGCCACCGTAGTAGAGGAGAATCTGCTGGAGGATTCTGAGGTGCAGATCCTGAAAAAGAGGCCAGCGCCTCCCAGTTCTTATTTCGGTGTGAGGCAGGACACCTGGAAGAAGAGTAGCAGTGGTACATTTCAGAGTACCTCAACCACGCCTGATTGCCCTATTTGTGGTAAGAAGCACTCGGGGAATTGTAGGCAGAGTATAGAGGCTTGCTTTCGGTGTGGTAAGCTGGGGCATCGGATTAAAGATTGTAGCCTACTAAGGAACATAGGAGCCCCACAACAACCATATAGAGGAGGTGCCCAGGCGTAGCCTGGTGGTTATCAAAGGGGTGCGGCCCAGGCAAGGGTGTATTCCTTAATTCCTAGCGATGCAGAGAACGCTGGAGATATAGTCATAGGTATCATTTACATGCTTTCCAATAAAGTTGTTATATTATTTGATTCAGGGGAAATGCATTCCTTTATTGTATTTGATATGTATGGCTTCGATATCATCCTTGGGATGGACTGGTTATCTACCAGTTATGCCAGTATCGATTGCCACATGAGAGAGGTGGTGTTTAGACCTCCAGGGGAACAGGAATTCAAGTTCTTAGGGTTGTGTGTGCATTCAACACCACAGATCCTTTCAGTTATGCAAGTTAGGAGGTTACTTTTGGAGGGATGCCAAGGGTACCTGGCGTTTGTGAAAGACACGTAGTAAGAAGAATGTAAACTGGAGGAGATTCCTGTAGTGTGCGAGTTCCCAAAAGTGTTTCCAAAATACTTGTCGGGATTACCTCCAAATCATGAGGTGGAGTTTTTTATAAAGTTAGTTCTAGGTACGGTGCCAATATCAAAAGCTTCTTACCGTATGAATCCAGCAGAATTGAGAGAGTTGAATGAGCATCTTCAAGAGTTACTAGATAAGGGGTACATTCGACCAAGTGTTTCGCCCTAGGGAGCACCGGTGCTATTTGTAAAGAAGAAGGACGGATCGATGAGGATGTGCATCGACTATAGAGAGCTTAACAAGGTGACAGTAAAGAACAAATACCCATTACCTAGGATTGATGATCTGTTTGACCAGCTACAGGGCACACAGATCTTCTTTAAGATTGATCTACGATCTGGGTATCACTAGTTGAAGGTGAAAGCGGCAAAAGTACCATAGATAGATTTTTGAACTCAGTATGGCCATTACAAATTTATGGATATGCCCTTCGGTCTAACAAATGCACCTGCAACATTTATGGATCTGATGAACATAGTATTTCACGAATACTTAGACCAGTTCATCATGGTATTGATAGATGACATCCTAGTGTATTCTAAAAGTGTTGTAGAACATGAAGTTCATCTTAGACTGGCACTACATGTAACAACCCAGGTAATTTTTAAGTAATTTAAGATAATAAAGAAGATAGGAAGGGAAGGAAGAACAAATTCGAAAAGGTGGCAGCAATCATTCATCGATGAACAGATTGGTCTCGTCGACGAGGGTATGTGTCTCGTCAATGAGGAAATAACGAGAGGGGGTTTTTCACAAACAAAAATTCATCGACGAGTTCACTATTTCGTTGCCGAATTTTGTACACGACTCGTCAACGAATCGACATGTCTCATCGATGAATCCTTGCATATAAATAGTGCATTTCTTTCATTTCTATGAGAATTCTCTGCATGTTTCTCTCTCTCTCTCTAAAATTCTGCACTACCACCTTCTCTCTTCGATTTCGGGCCGGATTTCCACCAGTTCGACAATCTGAGGCCACCACGACACTCCTGAAAGAGTTGGCTACAAATTTGCTGGAGTGGATCATCAGAGAGACTAGTTAGGAATTCATCCCATATTTAAGGTAAGGCTTTTTATCTAAAATTTGGCTTTACCCTAGTTGTAGGAAATATTATATGCGATGAAATAGTGAAGTTTAGTTCTGGGAGATATGGTTTTCAGGGCATGAATGGGGAACCCTGTGGGTGTAGGACTGGTTATTTTAGGAGACTTTTCAAGAATTAGGTCAGGTGATATATTTTATAATAGTTTTTAGTAATTATTAAAATGACTAATTTTGGGTAAAAATCCCACATATACAGGTATAATTTTCTGAACCAAACTGATATTGAAAATACTGTTTTAATTATAAAAGTATTAAATTGGGAAAAATTGTGTGGTTGAAACCATTTTGATCATTAAATGATTGTTGAGCTTGGGGGAATGAGGAAATTGTTGAGAATGTGAACGTCATTTGACTGAAATTCTTGTTTGGTTGAATACACTGATTGGATTGTGAACATTGTTTGGTTGAAAATACTGGATGATTGAGTATACTGTGGTAGTTGCGTGGACATGGGTGATTGGTCAGATTTATGATTGATCTATGGTGTGGTTCATGTAAATGACGATGTAACGTTGGCAGTGGTATAAGGAGGTCGTTATATCATACCTGGTATAACCATCACATAACGTTGGCAGTGGTATGAGAAGGTTGTTATATGGACGTTTATACTGGGAGGTAAACATTGGCAGTGGTATGAGGAGGTTGTTTACCTATGTATCATGAACGAGGTGTTTGTTTTGTAATTTGTGTGGTTTGAGAAGTCCTGTGTGGACATTTATACTATGTTTGATTAGTCTTGTGTGGACCAGTCCTATGTGGACGTTGATGTTGTAGTTGAGCAGTCATGTGTGGACATTGATGATGTGTGATTTGATTAGTTTTGTGTGGACACTGATGCTGCGTGATTTGATCCTGTGCGGATTGATTATGATATGGGCGTATGGGTGAAATTCTGTGAAGCAATTGTGTTGGCTGTGTACGAATGTTAATTAATTAAGTATTTAGGGTAAAGTAGATTACTCCACCTGAGGGCTTGCTGAGAAAGGCGAGTATGCTGGTAATTAATTGTGGGTACCAGAGTAGAGGGAAGCCACTTGTATGGGCGGGTGATCTTCCCTATTCTCGGTAACTTTACCTGAATATACAACTCGAGGGCTTACTGAAAAAGGTGAGTGCCCTGGTGTTAGCACTAGAGCAGAGGGAACCCACTTGTATGGGCAGGTGGAATTCCCTATTCTCGGAAACTAACATTAAAATACCGATTGGTTATGAGTATGTGATTGGATGATAAGGACGTTGATCCTGTGTGATTATGGGCACGTTATCTAGTTTCTTGTGAACTGTGTGTACACTTGAGATGGATATTTTAAATTGTATTATAAACATTTCAACCACACACTATTATAAATTATTTCTTCTTTACTGAAAGGTGTCTCACCCCGTCAATTGTTAAATCATTTCAGGTTATCCAGGAGATCAGACTTAAATAGCTCTAGGGCAGGGTAGTTTTGTGAGTGAGACTTAACCGGTTATGTTTTAGTTTTTATGTATTATTATATCTCTATTAGGTTTTGTATTAAAGAGAATGTGGATGTGTGAAATGAGTTTGATGATGTATAATTATAGAACTTTGGTATATTATGTTCGAGGTTGCTTTATTATTTTTCGTTGCGTTAATGGTGTCAGAGATGCGTGTCGTCCTCTTAACGCACCAAGCCCCGCGTGGCGGATCGGGGGCGTTACAGTTGTTATCAGTGCATAACGGTCTTGCGGACTTTAGGAGGATTAATACCAAAGTATAGGTTTGAATTGAATAAGGGTAGGAATGGGTAGATTAGGGTGTTGATAGGAGTTTGAGTTGTTTCCTAGCTTGGAGGCAAAAATCCCTTAACGGACTTTTGTGATTTTCCGAATCCGTCAACGGTTTCAAAAAACCACGGTAAATCCATTGATGATGATGTTTCCGAGTTGTGAAACTGAGATATGGAAATGTAATTTGGAAGTTTAGATGATTTTGGACAAGTGGATGTTGGATGTTTAATTAAGAATACGTATATTAATTTGGTTTTACGTTATGGTATTTATGATATATATATATATATATATATATATATATATATAAAGATGTGGAAATACTAAATTACCTTGTTGTACATTTATATCCAGGGATGGATCCTAGAGGCAAAGGGGTGGATGAAGGAGGAGGAAGCGAAATAGGAGCTTCCAATGGGGACGAGATTGACACCTCTCGACTGTTACGAGGAATAGCTCGTCAGGTTAGGGAAGAAATGAGACAGGATTTTAGTGGAACAAGCTATCCACCAGCGCACCAGGGTTGCACCATTGATCAGTTCACCGATTTGAAACCCTCGTCTTTTGAGGGTGGCACTAATCCGATAAAGGCTGAGATGTGGATGCAAGAAATGGAGAAAATTCTTGCCATGTTGAATTGTACCGAGGAGCAGAAGGTCCTTTTCGCCACTTTCAAATTGACTGGAGAAGCTGAACGGTGGTGGCATGCGATGAAACTATTAGAGGAACAACGGGTAGTACCAATAGCAATGACCTGGGGTCATTTCAAGCAGGTCTTCTATGACCGATATTTTCCCGCCACAACTAGAAATGCAAAGGTAGAAGAATTTTTCAGCTTGACTTAGGGACGCCTCACTGTTCAGCAATATGCTGCTAGATTCCTGGAGTTGTCTCGTTTTGCACTTTCTGTGGTTCCAGATGAATATCAGAAGGCGAGGTGGTTTGAGAGGGGCCCGAATCATAGGATTCACGAGTATATGGCGTGTATGAAGATTCAAGAATTCACAAAATTGGTGGAGAAAGCTACGGTGGCAAAGTCGATTCTGCAGAGGGGTACAGAGGCTTTTGAGTGAAGGAAAAGGCCTACGTCTCCATGATCCCAATCAAATGTCAGGCTAGGGTCGTGGAGGGGAGATAGATGTGTTTTAGGCCAAGGGTCAGAGAGAAAGGATCAGGGACAGCAGGGTGATTTGCCACGTCCCCACTGCCCTAAGTGTAATCAGTGGCATTGGGGGGGAATGCCGAGGCAGGAGTGTTATATGCTACAGGTGTGGCAAACAGGGTCACATTGCTCAGGAATGTCAAGAACCACCGAGTAATGCACCAACCCCGAATCAAAATCAAAACCAAACGAACAACCCGATGCCTTGCGATGGCAGAGGCCCGGCGCGCGTCTACATGTTGGGTACACCTGAGGAGGGAAAGACTAAGGGCCCAGGTAATATGCTTATGTGTTATATGTTTACATTAGTATGTGTGTTAATTTTGTTTGATTTTGCATGATTTGATGTTGTACGTGTTAGAACTACTTGGGATTTGTGAATGAGGTTAATTAGCTTAATGGTGTGTAAATGGGTGACTAACGAATTTCAGGGATGAAATTCTTTTAAGAGGGGGAGAATGTAACAACCCAGGTAATTTTTAAATAATTTAAGATAATAAAGAAGATAGGAAGGGAAGGAATAACAAATTCGAAAAGGTGGCAGCAATCGTTCATCGACGAACGGATTGGTCTCGTGGACAAATGTTCTTCTGAGCTCATCGACGAGAGTATGTGTCTCGTCGACGAGGAAATACCGAGAGGGGGTTTTTCATGAACTGAAATTCATCGACAAGTTCACTATTTCGTCGCCAAATTTTATACAAGACTCATCGACGAATCGACGTGTCTCGTCGACGAATCCCTACGTAAAAATAGTGGATTTCTTTCATTTCTACGGGAATTCTCTGCATGTTTTCTCTCTCTCTCTCTCTCTAAAATTCGGCACTACCACCTTCTCTCTTCTATTTCGGGCCGGATTTTCGCCGGTTCCACAATCTGAGGCCACCATGACACTCCTAGAACAGTTCTCTACAAATCTGCTGGAGTGGGTCGTTGGAGGAACTAGTTACGAATTCATCCCAGATTTAAGGTAAGACTTTTTATCTAAAATTTGGCTTTACCCTAGTTGTAGGAAATATTATATGCAAAAAAATACTGAAGTTTAGTTCTAGGAGATGTGGTTTTCAGGGAATGAACGGGGAACCCTGCGGGTGCAGGACTGGTTATTTTAAGAGACTTTTCAGGATTTAGGTAAGGGGAAATATTTTATAATAGTTTTTAGTAATTGTTAAAATGACTAATTTTAGGTAAAAATCCCACATATACAGGTATAATTTTCTGAACCAAACTAATATTGAAAATACTGTTTTAATTATATACGTATTAAATTGGGAAAAATTGTGTGGTTGAAACCATTTTGATCATTAAATGATTGTTGAGCTTAGGGGAATGAGGAAATTGTTGAGAATGTGAATGTCATTTGACTGAAATTCTTGTTTGGTTGAATGCACTGATTGGATTGTCAACATTGTTTGGTTGAAAATACTGGATGATTGAGTATACTGTGGTAGTTGCGAGGACATGGCTGATTGGTCAGATTTGTGATTGATCTGTGGTGTGGTTCATGTAAATAACGATATAACGTTGGCAGTGGTATAAGGAGGTCGTTATATCGTACTTGGTATAACCATCACATAGTGTTGGCAGTGGTATGAGGAGGTCATTATATGGACGTTTATACTGGGAGGTAAACATTGGCAGTGGTATGAGGAGGTTGTTTACCTATTTATCATAAACGGGGTGTTTGTTTTGTAATATGTGTGGTTTGAGCAGTCCTTTGTGGACATTTATACTGTGCTTGATTAGTCTTATGTGGACGAGTCCTATGTGGACGTTGATGTTGTAGTTGAGCAGTCTTGTGTGGACATTGATGCTGTGTGATTTGATTAGTCCTGTGTGGACCAATCCTGTGTGGACACTGATGCTGCGCGATTTGATGCTGTGTGGATTGATTATGATATGGGCGTATGCGTCAAATTATGTGAAGCAATTGTATTGGCTATGTATGAATGTTAATTAATTAAGTATTTAGGGTAAAGTAGATTACTCCACCAAAGGGTTTGCTGAGAAAGGCGAGTACGCTGGTAATTAATTGTGGGTACCAGAGTAGAGGGAAGCCACTTGTATGGGTGGGTGATCTTCCCTATTCTCGGTAACTTTACCTGAATACACAACCCGAAGGCTTAGTGAGAAAGGTGAGTGCCTTGGTGTTAGCACTAGAGCAGAGGGAACCCACTTGTATCTGGCTTCTTGTGAACTGTGTTTACACCTGAGATGGATATTTTAAATTGTATTATAAACACTTCAACCACACACTATTATAAATTATTTCTTCCTTACTGAGAGGTGTCTCACCCCGTCAATTGTTAAATCATTTCAGGTTATCCAGGAGATCGGACTTAGATAGCTCTAGGGCAGGGTAGTTTTGTGAGTGAGACTTAACCGGTTATGTTTTAGTTTTTATGTATTATTAAATCTCTATTAGGTTTTGTATTAAAGAGAACGTGGATGTGAAATGAGTTTGATGATGTATAATTATAGAACTCTGGTATATTATGTTCGAGGTTGCTTTATTATTTTTTGCTGCGTTAATGGTATCAGAGACGCGTGTCGTCCTCTTAACGCACCGGGCCATGCGTGGCGGGTCAAGGGCGTTACACTACAAATGCCAATGGAGAAGAGGTTATACGCTAAACTGAGGAAATGCGAGTTTTGGCTGGAATAGATTGTGTTTCTAGGGCATGTAGTGTCTAAAGAAGGGGTATCAATGGATCCGAGTAAAATAGAAGCGGTAGTGAACTGGGCAAAACCGAAGAATGTATAGGAGGTCAGAAGTTTTCTAAGGCTTTCAGGATACTACCGACTGTTCGTAGAAGGGTTCTCTTGTTTATCAGGTCCATTGATGTGACTCATGTGGAAGAACGTGAAGTATGATTGGACTTATGAGTGCGAGCTGAGTTTCTAGGAGTTGAAATAGCGGTTGGTTTCTACTCCAGTTCTGACCATTCCATCTGTGGATGGTGGATTTGTTATTTTTAGTGACGCCTATAAGAAAGGTCTCAGGTGTGTTCTAATGCAGCAGGGAAGGGTGATTGGTTATGCTTCTCGTCAACTCAAGGAGTACGAGAAGAACTACCTGACACATGATATGAAATTGGTAGTGGTAGTGTATGCATTGAAAATATAGAGGCACTACCTGTATGGTGAAAGGTGCGAGAATTTTATAGATCATAAAAGTCTTAAGTACATTTTCACCTAGAAAGAGCTGAATATGAGGCTGCGTAGATGGCTTGAGTTGATAAAGGACTACCACTGTACCATTAGCTATCACCTAGGAAAAGCAAATGTGGTAGCTGATGCTCTGAGTTGGAAGTTCATTGATGCGTCAGTCTCAGTAATGGGAGTTCAGCATCAGATCTGTATGGACCTGGAAAGGTTGGGCTTGGAAGTAGTGGGAGGAAATCACCAAGATTTTCTTACTAGCTTTGCGGTATAGCCGACCTTACAGAAGAGGATCCGAACAGCTCAGATGACATATGAAGAGCTGGTAAAGGTTGTGGAATGGGTACATAGTGGTTCAAAGCCGGATTTCAATATCTCTAATGATGGGGATATTGAGATTCCACAATAGGGTTTGTGTACCGAATGACGTCAAAATTAAACAGGTCATTCTAGAAGAGGCACATCGTTCGCTCTACACCATACATCTAGGAAGTACGAAAATGTACAGAAATCTGAGGGAATCTTTTTGGTGGTCTAACATGAAAAGAGAGATTGCCTGTTTCGTAGAGTAGTGCCTAACATGTCAGCAGGTCAAGGCAGAACAACAAAGGCCAGTAGGACCCCTTCGGCCACTTGACATTCCCAAGTGAAAATGGGAGCATATCTCGATGGATTTCATATCGGGGTTACCTACAGCGGTACATGGGCAGAATGTTATATGGTTTGTAGTAGATCGGCTAACAAAGATTGCACATTTCATCCTAATCAGAGTCAGCTATTCTCTAAATAGGCTGGCAGAGCTATATGTGCAAGAGATTGTATGACTCCATGGTATCCCAGTTTCTATCATTTCAGATCGAGACCCACATTTTACTTCTCGATTCTGGAAGAGTCTGCAGGATGCCATGGGATTGCAACTTACATTCAGTACGTCATTTCACCCGCAGATGGATGGACAGTCTGAGAGGACTATTCAGACGTTACAGGATATGTTTAGGGCATGTGTACTAAATTTTGGGGACAATTGGATATGGTATCTACCGCTTGTGGAATTTGCATATAATAACAGCTACTAGGCCAGTATAGGGATGGCACCATATGAGGCATTGTATGGTCATCGATGTCGGTCTCCATTGTACTAGGATCAAGTAGGCGAGTAGTAGATACTAGGACCGAAACTGATTCAGCAGGCCTCTGCAAATTCGAGCTGATTAGAGAGAGAATCAGGGTAGCTCAGAGTCAGCAAAAGAGTTATGCAGATACTCACCAACGAGAGCTAGAGTTCAAGGCAGGAAGTATGGTATTCCTGAAGATCGCTTCGATGAAAGGAGTAATGAGGTTTGGGAAGAAAAGGAAACTAAGCCCTCGGTACATTGGGCCATTCGAGATCCTGGAAAGGGTAGGTCCGATTGCTTATCAAGTGGCATTAACCCCAGCACTATCCAGAGTTCACAACGTGTTTCACGTGTCAGTGCTAAGGAAGTACGTGCCAGACCCTTCGCATGTGTTGGGTTACGAACCTCTGGAGATCAGTGATGCATTAGCATACGAAGAGGTTCCGGTACAAATATTAGATAAGAAGGTGCAGCAGTTGCGAACTAAGGAGATACCGTTGGTGAAAGTGCTATGGCGTAATCACGCAGTGGAGGAAGCTTCATGGGAATTAGAGTCAAAGATACGCCTGAAGTACCCTCAGTTATTCAGAGATAGTTAGAGTTAGACAGGTAAGTAGAATAGCATATAAGTAAGAATGTATGTATGTATGGTAGAATAGGTGGTTCAGGTTATTTTAGATATTGTTTTAGGGAGAGTTTTGTATGTGTATTGTAATCTTCCAAAGCATCACGTTCTAACCCCGATATTCCTCTGCCATATGTGAGGGTATGTAATAAACTTGAGCCGGAGCTGCTATGTGGGTGGCTGCTGATTCTTCTATGGAACTGAATCATAAGATAAGGTTATGCTTAGAAACAGTTAACAAATTTTGAGGATGAAATTTTTATAAGGAGAGGAGATTGTAGAGACCCGAACCCATAAAATAAGGAAATAAATAAGAAAAAGGTATAAAGGTAATTTTAGCAAGCTTTGTCGACGAAGCCAAGGTTCTCATCGATGAAAGCCCTTATAAGGTTCATCATTGAAATTCAGAGCCTCGATGACGAAGAGATCCCGATCGACAGGAAAAATATCATACTAGGGTTCATCGACGAAGAGCCTTCTGTGGCTTGTCGACAAAGGCACCAATTCATCGACGAATTTGACCGAGTCAAGGGGTCTATAAATATTATTTTTCATTGCTTAGTGGTTAAGAAATCACAAAAGCTCTCTCTCTCTCTCTCTCTCTCTCTCTCTCTCTCTCTCTTCGATCCTTCGTCGTTCATAGCTCGTTTCGATGATCGGAGGTTACCAGGAGGATCAGGGAGCTAAGATCTTCAATCCTAGCGGAGCAAATTCTTGAGTTCATGAAAAAGGTCAAGGGTCGGTTTTCGAGCGTTCGGTCTATTTTAGGAAATAGGTAAGCGGATTTGTTTACATTAGTTATTTTATAAAATTAAACCACTAGAACTATAGCTTATGTTTATATGTACGATATGACTGCTTATTTGCAAATTTTTACCGGGTAAAAATGTCAATTTTATGATTTTTATGGTTTTGGTAAAAACTAGGGTTTTGGCATATGATCTCCGAACTTTCCAACACTTCTTTATTTGCATTAAACTTAAATTTGGAGATGCTAGAAACCCTTGTTTGCAGTCCAAAAGATATTTACAAACCATATACTCTGTATAGCATGTTTTTACCCAAATGAGTGTTGCATATGATATGAAATGGAATATACTGAACTGATAAATATGTATATGAATTATGGGAACTGAAGTTCCAAGTTGTTATCAGAAAATGCAGAAAAATAGGTGTCGGTTAGATACCGAGCTCTATATGTGAAAAGGGTTAAATAGAGAATGTGTGTGCCGGTTTATACCACAATATGAATGAATGAGTTTGTGAAAATACTAAAATTGTACAGGTGATTTATGAATTGGAAACAAGTTAATTTGTCTTATTGTAAATTGTATATATGATATCGAGACCACAACTTGTTACTATGAGAGCCTTAAAAAGCTCAATGTTATATGGAAGCCTTAAAAAGCTTAAGCGTGGTATCGTTGCTATAATTCAGGTACAGTGCAACCACACATCTATTTTTCAATGTGGGTATCGAGATAGTCGGCTAGGTAGGTGTGGCCACTGGTGGATTAATGGACCAGGTGGAATAGATTCAGTCGGACTATAATAACCATAATGACTGACAGTGCCTGTGCAAGGTAGGGCTTGATCAGGGCTTTATGATCGCACAACCCATGCCAAGGGGTAGTGTTGGCATTAATTTGATTGTTTCGAAGTTGGACGGTGTTCTAAATATGCATATACATGATTTAAAAACAAAACAGGAAAAGTCGCAGGTTTGAGTACCAGGTGGAGGGATTGTACAGTGTATAGGCCTATACCCCACCCAAACCTCGGGAACTCTCACTTGTTATGATGGTAAACTATCTATTGCAGGGATTATATATTTATCTCCTATATTACAAGATTCAGAATTCTTTAAGTATGTAACTGCTTTCTACTGGTTTAAACACATGCTATCACACACTTATGTAATATCTTCCATCTTACTAAGAAATGTCTCACCCCAACATACAACCTTTGTTTCAGGTCCTACAGGATGTCGGTCTTAGTTGCTAGAGGGAATTAGAGCATAGTATTGTGTGTAGTTTACGTAAGTGTTTTGTATATTTAATAGACTTAGTTCAGAATATCTTTTTAGGGATTGTAAGAACAGGTTATGTTTGAAGTACGTATGAATGTATGTGAAGATTGAGTTAGAAACACCTGTATGCCCCTTTTATGGCAGATGTTTATGTTTTCCGCTATGCATGAGAGTACAGATCAATATGAAACACCCGTATGCCCCTTTCATGGCGGGTTGTATATGTATGTTTAATAGAGACAAGTGTATTGTACAGGTGTAGTAGCACTCCGGGACCGTATCTAGGGTCGAGGCATTACAAGAACCTTGATGGACTAATTATGATTCAGAGCACGGTACCGTAGCTAGTGTTACATGTAATGTAGCCATACTATCAGGAAATTGTAGGCGGATGGTAGTCGATTGGCCCTTGAAGTGATGTACTACATGAGCAAGTTACCCATTGGGTCCAGACCAGGTTGGGTGGGCAATCATACTACAAATATAACAGTTTTGACTTAGCCAGGTAGGCTAACCATGGCTAAGTCCATCCTTCGGGCTGCACAACTTAATCATAGGGGATTATACATGATGATATATGATAGTTCCATTAGAGAAATTCTTTTATGTATATATATATATATATATATATATATATATATATATGTAGATTTATGAAAATATGATTATCTATTAAGTTAAAGTATGTTTGGGTAGAAAATATGTATTTAAAATTATATTGGTGTGAGTACAATTTTACATGATTTCTCAGTCAAGGTTAATTAAGTAATGGATGTTTTTTTGCTACATAAAAACTCATTTGCCACACGTTGATAATAATCTATTCCATCTTATTGAGAGGTGTCTCACCCCATCATTATTTAATATTTTTTTTCAGATACCATGAGGGGCATAATAGTAATCAGAGTAGCGCAATGGAAGCGTGGGTGGGATAGAAGGTTTTATTTAGAATTGTTAATAACTTAATTGTGTTGTAATGAGTTCAGAACTTTAGGGATGTTAATTGTGATGTTGGAAATGATATTGTTATATTGGGTTAATTTAGTACTCTAGTAATTATTTTGGAGGTCTTCCGTTGTATAAAATATTCAGGTCTCTATAAATGGTATTAGAGAATTTAAACGAAATTTTACAGGTCGCTACAGGCATCCCTTGAGTTCTATGCCAATATCACTCCAAAACAACCTGGTAACACTCCTTTATGAGATCGTGGTTTCTCTCATGGTAGGGGAAGTTTCAAAGGATATGGTCGAGGACGAAATTGTGGTTGTTTCCCTTCATCCCCATCCTCCTTTTAACCTAACCGTCCCACCTGTCAAGTATGTCACAAGCAAGACCATATAACCAGTGCATGCTACCATCGATTTGATTACAGCTTCCAATCCCCTCCACCACCCTCCCTCTCAGCACATTTCACCTCTATTCCACACTACACTCTAGCACCTCACCCCCCCTATCGACAATAACCGGTACCCTGATTCTTTTGCTACGCACCATTTTACACATGATTTCTCTAACATTTCTCTTAACCCATCTAATTAAGGACTAGGGTGAAGAACAAGTTCATATAGGTGACGACAATTCTCTTACAGTTCACCATGTTGATAGTTCCACCATCCCCTCCATAGATGACACTTTTCTTCTCTCAAAACTTTATCATGTTCCCTCAATTTCTAATAATTTAGTTTCTTTCAGAAAATTTTGTGAAGATAACTATGCATTTTTTGAATTTCACTCTTCATTTTTTTTGTGTGAAGGATTCTTAGACCAAGAAAGTCCTCCTCCAAGATCCTACTAAAGATGGCATGTATGCTTTTCCACCAACACATCCATCTCCTCAAGCAAATATTGGTGAACCTGTCTCTTCCTTCCAATGGCATATTCGGTTAGGCCATCTATCTATGCAACTAGTTGATAAAATAATCTCTCAAGTTTCTCTTCCTATCAAGTCATCTTTTTCATCTGGTTTATGCTCCTCATGTTGCAAAGCTAAACTTCACCAGATACCATATCGTCTATCCTCATTTATATCTGCAGCTCCTTTTAACTTATGTTTTCAAATGTGTAGGGACCTACACCAATTTTATCTCGTGGTGGTTTTAAATACTATCTTTCCCTTATAGATGACTACAATAGGTTTACCTAAATTTTTGCATTAAAATGTAAATCCAATGTAGTCACAGTCTTTCGATCTTTTAAATGTCATGTAGAAACTCTATTTAATACAAAAATTCAAGCATTACAATCTGAATGGGGTGGAGAATTTAGATCTCTCAATAATGTGTTGCATTTTTTTTGGTATTTCTCATTGCATTTCTTGTCCCTGTGCTCACTCTCAAAATGCATGGTTCAGTAGAAAGAAAACACCAACACATTGTTGAGACTGGACTTGCACTCCTTGCTTATTCTTCCACACCTCATTCTTACTGGTTCGATGCTTTTGTCACTACTATTTTTTTAATTAACAGACTCCATATTACTGTTTTGCATAACTAATCACCATTTGAAGTTCTTTTTCATCAAAAACCAGGCTACATGTTTTTAAAAACATTCGGTTGTCAATGCTGCCCTAATCTTAGGCCGTATGATAATCACAAAATGAGCTTTCGGTCATTCTCGTGTGTCTCCCTTGGATACAGCTCAACTCACCATGGCTATATGTGCTTTCATGTTCCCACAGCAAGAATTAATGTATATTTTTTGTGATGTGTTGTTTGATGAAAATAACTTTCCCTTTTCTAACCCAAGCCCATCTCCTCCCTCTTGGCCCAATTCCTTGCATGTTCACTTACCACTCATTTCCTTTTCTCACACTTATGGGCTTTCACAGCATCTTCATTCCCATTCTACTCATCCCAACTCATCAGCAAACCTTGACATCATTAATCCATCTATCTCCCACTTACCCACTTCGACACCTTATAATCCTAGCCCTATTACACTTATATCTCCACCCAACATTGAAAAATCCTTTTCAGACCCAAGCCCACCTACTGACCCCTCTAGGACACACTCTACCTCATCTTTCTGAGAATCCACTTCCCCCATCGAGCCACCTCCTCCTTCTGTTCATCCCAAACAAAATAGAGCCAAATCCAACAAACATTGTCCCAAAATCAGAGCTGATGACACCATTTCCTAGCCTATACCTCGTGCCTAGGTCACTTCCATTGTTGTTCTAGATGATCCCACCTCTGTTACTGAAGCTTCAAAATTTCCCCAATAGAGACGCATGATGCAACTCGAATTTGATGCCCTCGTGTCCACTAACACATGGTTGTTGGTTCCCCACTACCTCTACTCATAATATTTTTGGTTGTCGATGGATTTTTAAGACCAATCATTTGTCAAATGGTTCCATTGAATGGCGAAAGGAAAGACTGGTAGCTAAGGGTTACTGTAATAACCCAAACCCTGAAAATAAAAGAAAAATAAATAAAAGAAAAAAGAGGAATAAATTAAGAGAAAACAAATTTAAAAAGGAGAATCAGCAGGGACTCGTCGACGAACTCATTTTCTTCATCATCGAATGTCCTTCTTGATATCGTCAACAAGTACACATGTTTCGTCAACGAGGAATTATCGAGAGCAGGGAAAATTCAGATTTTTAAATGCTTCATTGATGAACCCGATGTTCTTGTCGATGAATGTTCTTCTTGGGTTCGTCAACGAACTTTTTAGATTCGTCGATGAACACTAGACTATAAAGAGACTGTGGATCATTTTCTCTGTGAAATTTATCCTCTCTTCACTCTCTCTCACTAGGGTTCCGGGCCAAGATTTTTCTCTCTTTGAATCCGATCTGGATTTAGCCTGATTCGATGATCGGAAACCACCACGAGGTCCCTAGGGTGATTCTCTTCAAGTTAGCCAGAGCAGAAACTTGATTTGGAGTTCTTGGGCACCACTCCAAAAGTAGGGTAAGTAGGATATTTTTAATATTAAATTAATTATTGGGAGTATGTGAACCTAGGAGATGTTAAATGATAAATATTATGGGGTTGAACTGATTATATAAGGATTTTTGGAATACAGGGTTCCGTTTTCCATTCGTTTTAGGCAGAGCTTCAAGGAATAGGTAAGGGGAAATAAAATATACCAAGCTTTTTATTAAATTTGAATTGGTTATTTTCGAGTATAGGAATCATATAATTGTAGAATGATTTTCTGAACAGTTTAGGAAATTGAAAATAATGATTTTGATTATAAATCATAATTAGGAAAAATCGTGTGGCATAAAAATAATCCTTATTAATTAACTGGTTGTTAATACTGTACGATTGTGAATACCGTCTGTTTGTTAGTTCTGTATGGATGTGAGTACTGCGTGGTTGTGAATACTGATTGGTTGTGGATACTGTTTGATTGTGAATACTGCTTGGCTGTGAACATTGTTTGGTGGTAAATATGGGTTGATTGTGAATACTGTCTATTGTGAGTGTAAACGTACAAGGGAGTACGTAGTTGCCCTATGTGGGCCACGTACAGGAAAATACGCATTTGCCCTACGTGGACCACGTACTAGGAAGTACACAATTGCCCTGAGTGGGCCACGTACTAAGATCAATGGATTGTATTGTATTCCGTGTGGTAGAACTGTGGTGTATATGTTTGTAGATTATATGGGATGATTAATGTGAATGTGTGTGAATACTAGTATGTGAACTTAAATGCATCAATATATATGGCAAAGTAAATCTCTTTTCGTGAGGGCTTATTTGAAAGGTGAGTGCCCTGTTCGGTATTGGTTGTAGCCACACCCCAATCAAATGGTACAATTACAAACGGTATCAGAGTGGAGGGAAGGTACATGTATGGGCATGTAATCTTCCCAATCCTCAGTAATTTTCACTATAAATATTGGTTTTGCTTGTGTGACAAGTTTGTATGCATCTGGCCATGTGTTGTGATTAATGGATGAGTTTATTTTATATATATATATATATATATTAAAACTCTTCTGCCACGCACTGCTATAGTTTATTTCTTCCTTACTGAGAGATGTCTCACCCCTGCGAATAATTATCTTTTCAGGTCCTTCAGGTGATCGAGCTTAGAAAGCTCTAGGGTAGGGTTTAGAATTTTGGTGACTTGTAAGTGGTAGTAAGAACTGAAATATGTATAATTATGTTTTAAAATTTCTAGTTATGTTATATATGCGGATGGATACTTCTTTTTGGGTTGTATATAGTACTCTGGTATTTTATTTGAGGTTGTTCAATATTTTTCCCTGAGTGAATGGTATCAGAGACGGTGAATGGTCTCATCAGACCCCGGGCCCCACCTAGTGAGTTTGGGGCGTGACAAAGTGGTATCAGAGTTTTAGGTGATAGATTCTGCAGACTCTAGGAGGATTAATACCAGAGTATAGGTTTGAGTTAGGATGAGAATAGGAACAGGTAGATTAAGGCATTGATAGGAATTTGATTATTGTTTCATAGCTTGGAGGCAGAAATCCCTTGACGAACTTCTGTGATTTTTTTAATTAGTCAACGGTTTTAGAAAACCACGGTAAATCCATTGACGATGATGTTTCCAAGCAGAGAGACTGAAACTTGGAATTAGAACTTGAAGGTTAAGATGATTAAGTTTAATTAGTTGTTGGATGTTTAATTGAGGATTTGAATATTAATCTAGTTTCTTGTTTTATAACTGTGCCAGTTATGTTAAGATGTGGAGATTTTAAACTTCCCTTTGTTATATATTCAGGATGGATCCTAGAGGTAAAGGCGTGGATCATGGAGGGGGAAACGAGTTGGGGGCTTCTAGTGGAGATGAGATTGAAATCTCCTGCCTGTTTCGAGGTATAGCTCGGCAAGTCAGGGAAGAGATGAGGTAGGACCCTGAGGGATCGAGCTACCCACCAACGAGCCAGGGTTGTTCGATCTATCAATTCGCCCGTTTGAAACCCTCTTCTTTTGCAGGAGGTGCTGACCCAATTGTAGCTGAGAATTGGATGCAGGAGATGGAGAAGATATTGACAGTTGTGGATTGTACTGAGAAACAAAAGGTTCTCGTGGCCACTTTTAAAATGATAGGAGAGGCCGAGCGATGGTAGCTGGCAATGAAGTTGTTGGAAGAGCAGCGGGCAGTACCTACTGTTATAACATGGAAGCATTTCAAGGAGGTCTTTTATGATCGGTATTTCTCTGCCATCACCACGAATACAAAGGCAGAGGAATTGTAATGACCCAAAGAATTTTTAACTATTTAAAATAATAAGAAAGATAACAAAAGGAAAAGTTGAAAAAGAAGAAAGGAAAAAGAAATTGTAAAAGGGTAAGAAGCAGGTGCTCGTTGACGAGTAGGATTTTTCTCATCGATGAGAAATCTTGTAAGCCTTGTCACCAAGTATATATGTCTCGTCGACGAGGATTAACCAAGAGGGTTTGAGATGTTCTAAAACTCGTCAACGAGCTCACGGCCTTGTCGACGAGTGTTCTTCAGTGGTTCTTTGACGAGTTCTATTTTCTCGTCGACGAGTCCACGTGGCAAAGACGAGTATATAAGGATCTAAGGTAGCTTCTCTGTGAAGGAAATTATTTTTCCTTCATTTTTCCCTCTCTAAACTTGTCTCTCTCCCTTCTTTCTAAGAATTCGGCCCGAATTCAGCCTGAATCGACGATCGGAGGTCATTACGGTGTTCTAGGGAAGATTCTCTACACATCTAGCAGATCAGTTTTTAAAACTAGGCTTTTCGGGAAACGCTCCTAAGTTAAGGTAAGGGTTAGATTCCTAAATTTTGAGTTTTTAAAGGTTTAATTGAAGTTTATAAATTGAGAAATTGCTGAAATAGTAGGTTATTTAGGGTTTATCTCATCTAACTAGGGTTTTTGAACCAGAGTCTGGGTGAGCGTCACAGGCATCTTTTGGGGATTCCTATTAACATAGTTCAAGGATTCAGGTAAAGGGGGAATATATATATATATATATATATATATGTTAAATCAAGTTTTCATGAATTAAACAAAAATGGACTGTGTTATATGTGTGTGTGTGTGTGTGTGTGTGTGTGTGTGTGTGTATGTTTTCATGTGAGTATAAAATGCCAACTATGTAAATTATATTTTCTAAGCTTAGGGCTACCTATTTAGCTATGTACATGTGAAAATGAACTTATGAAAGGGGAAAATATTTTCAGGATAATTACGTAAGAAATGAAGGTATATTTTCAGTATATAAACATTAAATATTGGTTGGCTTATTTTATAGGAAATGTATGAATTTTATTGCAAAATTGTGTGGCATGAGTAGATGGTAATGCAGTGTAAATGTATGTTATATGTATGAGATGCAGCCTATGTAAGAAATGCATTAGTAATGAAATGTTATAAGGATTATGTTGTTTTTGTTTGATAATGCAACCATGTATACAATGACAGTAAAAAGGAGTTGTATACTAATTGATGACAGCTAAAAGGAGCTATGTTAGCAGATTTTAGCGCATATCTACATGGACTAACTGATGTACAACTAAAAGGAGTTGTAGTATGAATGAATGAAATGAAATGGAAATGTGAATGAAATGGATATGAAATATGAAATGTGAACGATGTAAAAGGTGAAAGGCTACGTAAAGTGAAATGCCAAGAAATGCTAAAGTTATGAACATGAATAGATATGGATGGTGTAATAACAACAGACTGAATAATGTATTAGAGTATTACCAGTATTTATACTAGTAGAACATGTCATGTTAGGGCAGGGCAAACACTTCGCCTGAGGGCTTATTGAGAAAGGCGAGTGCACTAGTAGTATCAGATGTAGCGGTAGGCTGCATAATGCACTAGGGCAGAGGGAAACTATTTGTATAGGCAGGTAGATTTCCCTATTCTTGGGGGCCTTCGCTGGTAAACTTTTGTATGAACTGTGTGAGTATGAGATTAATCTATCACTTGAGGTCTTACTGAGTAAGGTGAGTGCTTTGGTATGCTTCAGTTGTGACCTTTGGGTTGCCTAAAGTATTAGAGTAGAGGGGTGCTACTTGTATGGGCAGGTAATCACCCCTATCCTTGGGTAGTCTCGTGGGTAAATACTTCGCATGTGTTTGAATAGGATCAGGAAATATTTTCAAAAATTTACATTAATGGTTTGCGAATGATATTAATATGTTATTCATGAATCTCATATTGACCACACTCTGTTTTTAATATGTATTGTTTCTTCCCTTACTGAGATGTGTCTCACTCGAATATGAAATTATTCTTTTTCAGGACCTCCACGAAATCGAGCTTAGAGAGCTCGAGGCTAATAGCATTTTTGGGTTATAGATAAAGAAAGGGTATAAACATTTTGATGATTTTTGGGATGTAAATATTTTATGTTTTATGTTATAAGCTTTCTGAGATATGGAAGGTTGTAGAACATACTGGTCTTTATTACTAAATGTTGGTCTTTATTACTGAATGTTTTGGAGATATGTGTATATATGAGAATACAGGTGATGAATGGTTATTATAGATTATGGATAGAAATAGTAAACTCTAGTATATATTTTTATGATTGAGGATCATAGTTATGTTTTCCGCTGTGTATGTATTTATTTACAGATTATTAGGATTTAATCAGGTATAACGCACTAGACCGGGTTTAAAGGCTAGGGGCGTTACGTTTTGGTATCAGAGCAATAGATTTTGGGATGATGTATACTTAGGGATGATTTATACCAAAGTATAGGAATTAGTAAGGATGAGGATACTAGATGAATAGGTTAGGTGTTGAGAAGTAGGTTGGTTGTAGGGAAGTGTAGGATTTTGTTTTGTAGTTAAGAGGCGGAAATACGTCGACAATTTCCTATGATTTTTCTGAAGCAGTCGATGGCCTCAGAAAAGCCACAGTAAACCTTAGATGATATTGTTTCTAAATTGTGAGACTAGTCCTTATATGTAGAACTTGGATGTATATTGGATTATATAATTATGTTGTTGGGGTTATGATATGGAATTCGTATCTCTTTTCTGTCCTATTTTTCAAAATGGATCCTAGAGATGAGAATATAGAGGCTAAAGGAAGGGAAGGTTTAGATACTTCCAGTGAAGAGGAAGTTGATACCTCCAAGGTGTTGCGGGTTATAGCCCACCAGGTTAGGGCAGAGATGAAGAAGGATCCCCGAGAATAGAATTATCCACTTGCAGGTCAGGGATGCAGCATTAAGGAGTTTATGAGGATGAACCCTTTGGCCTTTGTAGGAGGACCTGATCCAGTGGCTGCAGAGAATTGGGTATAGGAAATAAAAGAAATCATGGTTGTACTCGACTGCACGGACGAGCAGAAGGTCCGTTATGCCGCTTTCAAGATGACTTGGGAGGCGAAACGCTAGTGGCTTTCTGCGAAATTGCTAGAGGACTAGAGGCTGGTAAAGATAGCTTTTACTTAGGAGAGATTCAAGGAGATGTTCTTTGACAAGTATTTTCCTTCATCTGTCAGAGAGGAAAAGATTGAGGAGTTTACTAATCTGACTTGGGGGGATATGATCGTTGCAAAGCATGCAGCAAAATTTGTGGAGCTATCATGCTTCGCACCATTTCTAATCTCGAACGAGGCAAGGAAGGCCAAAAAATTTGAGAAAGACCTGAGGTGCAGAATATACGAGCTGGTGGTGGGGTTTTAGGTTCAGACTTTCTCAAAATTAGTTGATAAGGTTGCGGTACTAAAGAAGAGTATCAAGAAAAATTGTCGGGAACCATTGCCAATGGTATCTGTTTAGAACTAGGATCAGGGAAAATAGCAGGTACCCTTGGAAGAAGTGCTTCAGCTCGATTGTATACACTTCAGGTTGAGGAGGATGCCAGCAAAGAAGCAGGTATGGATTTATGATTTAAAAAAAATGATTTAGTTAAATTATGGATAGCTGGCAAAGTTATATGATGATGTTATGTTATAAATAGTATGGATATATGAAATAGAATGAGTTTATGAATGTCTGAAATGAGAAAAGAATGAATTAGTAGGAAAAATTTCGAGGATGAAATTTCTTTAAGGAGGGGAGAATGTAACGACCCGGAGAATTTTTAACTATTTAAAATAATAAGAAAGATAATAAAAGGAAAAGGGGAAAAAGAAGAAAGGAAAAATAAATTGTAAAAAGGTAACAAACGGGTGCTCGTCAACGAGCAGGATTTTTCTCGTCAATGAGAAATCTTGTAAGCATCACCGCCGAGTATGTATGTCTCGTCAATGAGGATTAACTGAAAGGGTTTGAGATGTTCTAAAACTCATCGACGAGGTCACGGCCTTGTCGACGAGTGTTCTTCAGTGGTTCATCGATGAGTCCTATTTTCTCATTGATGAGTCCACGTGGCAAAGAAAAGTATATAAGGACCTAAGGTAGCTTCTCTATGAAGGAAATTATTTTTCCTTCATTTTTCTCTCTCTAAACTCATCTTACTCCCTTCTCTCTAAGAATCCGACCTAGATTCAGCCTGAATCAACGATCGGAGGTCGCTACGGTATTCTAGGGAAGATTCTCTCACATCTAGTGGATCAGTTTTCTAAACTGGACTTTTTAGGAAATGCTCCTAAGTTGAGGTAAGTATTAGAATTCCTAGTTTTTGAGTTTTTAAAGGTTTAATTGAAGTTTATAAATTGAGAAATTGTTGAAATAGTAGGTTATTTGGGGTTTATCTCATCTAACATGAGTTTTTGAACCAGGGTTCGGGTGAGCGTCACAAACATCTTTTAGGGATTTCTGTTGACGTAGTTCAAGGATTCTGGTAAGGGGGAAATATATATATTAAATCAAGTTTTCATGAATTAAATGAAAATGGACTATGTTTTATATATATATATATATATATATATATATATATATATATATATGTTTTCATGTGAGTATAAAATGCCAACCATATAAATTGTGTTTTTTGAGCTTACGGCTGCCTATTTAGCTATGCATATGTGAAAATGAATTTATGAAAGTGGAAAATATTTTTAGGATAATTATGTAAGAAATGAAGGTATATTTTGAGTATATAGACGTTAAATGTTGGTTGGCTTATTTTAAAGGCAATGTATGAATTTTACTGCAAAATTATGTGGCATGAGTAGATGGTAATGCAGTGTAAACGTATGTTATATGTACGAGATGCAGGCTATGTAAGAAATGCATTGGTAATGAAATGTTATAAGGATTACGTTGTTTGTGTTTGATAATGCAACTATGTATACAATGACAGCTAAAAGGAGCTGTAGACTAATTGATGACAGTTAAAAGGAACTGTGTTAGCAGATTTTAGCGCATATCTATGTGGACTAACTAATGTACAGCTAAAAGGAGCTGTAGTACGAATGAATGAAATGAAATGGAAATGTGAATGAAATGCGAACGATGCAAAAGGTGAAAGGCTACGTAAAGTGAAATGCCAAGAAATGTTAAAGTTATAAACATGAACAGATATGGATGGTTGAATAACAACATAGAGTATAATGTATTAGAGTATTACCAGTATTTATGCTAGTAGAACATGTCATGTTAGGGCAGGACAAAGTCTTCACTTGAGGGCTTGTTGAGAAAGGTGAGTGCACTAGTAGTATCAAATGTAGCGGTAGGCTACATAACGCACTAGGGCAGAGGGAAACTATTTGTATAGGCGGGTAGATTTCCCTATTCATAGGGGCTTTCGCTGGTAAACTTTTGTATGAACTCTGTTAGTACAAGATTAATCTATCACTTGAGGGCTTACTGAGTAAGGTGAGTGCTCTGGTATGCTTCAATTGTGACCTTTGGGTTGCCTAATGTATCAGAGCAGAGGGGTGTTACTTGTATGGGTGGGTAATCACCCCTATCTCGTGGGTAAATACTTTGCATGTGTTTGAATAGGATCAAGAAATGTTTTCAAGAATCTACGTTAATGGTTTGCAAATGATATTAATATGTTATTCATGAATCTCATATTAACCATACGCTATTTTTAATATATATTATTTCTTCCCTTACTGAGATATGTCTCACCCGAATATGAAATTATTCTTTTTCTAGACCTCCACGAGATCGAGCTTAATAGGTTATTTGAGGATTATCTCATCTAACTAGGGTTTTTTAACTAGGGTTTGGGTGAGGATCATAATTATGTTTTCTGATGCGTATGCATTTATATATGGATTATCAGGATTTAATCAGGTATACTGCACCGGACCGGGTTCAAGGGTTAGGGGCATTACAGGAATTCTTTAACTTGACACGGGGGCATCTCACTGTGCAGCAGTACGCTACTAGGTTAATGGAGTTTTCTTGCTTTGCTCCTTTCATGGTCTCATATGAATATCAAAAGGCGAGGTGGTTTGAGAGGGACTTGAAATAGAGAATCCACGAGCATGTGGCATGCTTACAGATGCAGAGCTTTTCAGAACTGGTGGATAAAGTAACTGTTGCAGAGTTGAGTCTATAAGGAGGTGTATGGATGTCAGAGCATAGAAATGTACCCATGTCTCCTAACTCCCATGCTAATGTCAAACAAGGTCCATGGAGGGGAGACAAAGATTCTGGGGGTCAGAGGCTAGTTAGGAGTGATCAAGGTCATCGGGGTAACTCTACACCCTCTTATTGCGTGAGGTGTAATCGGAGGCATTGGGGAGAATGCCAAAGTAGGGGTCCTATGTGTTACCGGTGTGGCAAGTACGACCATATAGCTTGAGATTGTCATGAGCCATTGGGTCAAAACTAGGGACTATCGAACAACGCACCCGCTCCAGATCAAAATCGAGGGAATAATCTGGTGCCACGCGACAAACCAGCACATGTCTACACACTTGCCCCAGCTCGGACAGATACTGCTAGAGGTGCGGGTAAAGTGTTTATGTTTGAGATAAATAATAAGTTTTATTTAATGCTAAATGATGCAATTGTACACATGCTAGAATAGATTGAAATGTGTGAAATGCATGATAGAATATATATATTGATTAACGAATTTCGAGGATGAAATTTTGTAAGTGGGGAGAATGTAATAACCTAAACCTAGAAAATAAAAGAAAAATAAATAAAAATAAAAAAGGGAAATAAATTAATAGAAAATAAATTTAAAAAGGGGAATTAGTAGGGACTCATCGACGAACTCGTTTTCTTCATCGACGAATGTCCTTCTTGATATCGTCAATGAGTACATGTGTCTCGTCGACGAGGAATTACCGAGAGCAGGGATAATTCAGATTTTTAAACGTTTTGTCGATGACCCCAATGTTCTCATCGACGAATGTCCTTCTTGAGTTTGTCGACGAACCTTTTAGACTTGTCGACGAATGCCAGATTATAAAGAGACCGTGCATCATTTTCTCCGCAAAATTTCTCCTTTTTCACTCTCTCTCACTAGGGTTCAGGACCAAGCTTTTTCCCTCTTTGAATCTAGCCCGAATTTATCCCGATTCGAAGATCCGAAACCACCACAAGGTTCCTGGGGTGATTCTCTTCAAGTTAGCTAGAGCAGAAACTTGATTTGGAGTTCTTGGGCACCACTCCAAAATTAAGGTAAGTAGAATATTTTTAATAATAAATTAATTATTGGGAGTGTGTGAGCTTAGGAGATGTTAAATGATAAATATTCCGGGGTTGAACTGATTAAGTAAGGATTTTTGGAATACAGAGTTCTATTTTCCCTTCGTTTTAGGCAGAGCTTCGAGGAACAGCTAAGGGGAAATAAAATATACCAGACTTTTTATTAAATTTGAATAAGTTATTTTTGAGTATAGGAACCGTATAATTATAGTATGATTTTCTGAACAATTTAGGCAAATGAAAATAATGATTTTGATTATAAATCAAAATTGGGAAAAACCGTGTGGCATGAAAATAATCCTTCTTAATTAACTGGTTGTTAATATTGTACGGTTGTGAATACCATCTATTTGTTAGTGATGTATGGATGTGAGTACTACCTGGTTGTGAATACTGATTGGTTGTGGATACTGTTTGATTGTGAATACTGCTTGGCTGTGAACATTGTTTGGTGGTGATATGGATTGATTGTGAATACTATTTGTTATGGGTGTAAACATACAAGGGAGTACGTAGCTACCCTACGTGGGCCACGTATAGTAAAGTACGCAGCTGCCCTACATGGGCCACATATTGGGAAGTACACAATTGCCCTAAGTGGGCCATGTTTTGAGATTAATGGATTGTATTGTATTCCATGTGGTTGAACTGTGGTGTAAAGACCTAGAAATTTAAAAAGGATTAAAATAATTTGAAAAAAAAAGTAATAATAAATAAATAAAATAATAGATAAATAAATAAAAGGAATGGCGTGGGAAAAGAAAAAAAATTAAAATAAAGAAATTAAATTAAATTAAGATAAATTAAATAATTAAATAATTAGTTATTAAATTAAATTTTTTTATATTAGATTTAAAAAAAAATTATTAAAATTAATTAAAATGATATATATAAGTAAGTTATTATAATATATATATATATATATATGATAAGTATAAGTTAAATTATATATATATATATATATATATATATATATATATATATATATATATAAAGTAAAGTAACAGAATGAGATAAGAAGAGAAGAAGAAAGAAGAAAGAAGAAGCTGGAGAAGAAGCAGACACGCCCCCCCCCCCCCGAAACTTATTTCTTGTGTGCGGCCGCTCCGTCTCCGTCTCTCTTCTTCTCTCAATTATTCGACGAGTTTGCGACAGATCGAGAAATGGAAGGTGCCGTTGGAATCCTGGTTCCGCTGCCGACATTTCTACTATAGCAGATTTTTCATGGGAACGACTTAGGCACTGCTCCTGGGGAAAGGTAATTTTTCCCCATTTTCTCAATTTTGCCGTTAATATGTGGTTAAATCGACGAACGGACACCATCACAGGGTCCTAGTCGTCGTTATCGTCATTTTGACGTAGGTAATTTTTCAATTGGGGTTTTCTAGACTCTATTCCAAAGCAAGAGTGGGATTTGAGAATTTGGTTAAATTTAAGGAGATAATTATTTATTGGGTATTTAAAGGCCTAGGAAGTATTAAATTAATATTTTATTCAGGAATAATTTATTGGAACTAGGAATTTAATTTCAGGGTCTGAGTGAGCGCGGCAGGTATTTTTCGGAGTCCCTGTTGGCATAGTTCAAGAAACCAGGTAAGGGGAAAAATATATATTAAATCAGAATTTTTATGAATTTAATAGAAAAATAAACTGTGTTATATGTACGTGTATATGTTTTGGCATGGGTAAAATGCCAACTATTTAAATTATATTTTTTTCAAGTTTAGGGCTGTTTATTAGATATGTATGTGTGAAAATGAACTGATGAAAGTGGAAAAATATTTTCAGAATATTTATGTAAGACATGAAAGGTATTTTTAATATATAAACATTAAATATTGGTTGGCTTATTTTACAGGTAGTGTATGAATTTTACTGTTAAATTGTGTGGCATGAGAATCTATGCAAATATATGTTAAATGTATGAGATGCAGGCTAAGTAAGTAAAACCATGAAAATAAAATATGATATGGACAATGTTGCCTGTGTGTGTTAATGCAATCATGTAAACAACTGAAAAATGCTGGGTAAACAGATGAAATATGCTGGGTAAAATAGTTAAAAGTGGCTGGGTAAATGTGTCACAGCTGAAAGTGGCTGGGTAAATGTGTCGCAGCTGAAAGTGGCTGGGTAAATGTGTCACAGCTGAAAGTGGCTAAATAAATGTGAAACAGTTGAAAGTGACTGGGTAAATGTATAACAGCTGAAAGATGCTGGGTAAAACAGTTGAAAGATACTGGGTATGAAATGAAATGAAATGAAAAGGGAAATGAATGAAATGGAAATGAAATGTGAAATGTGAACAATGTAAAATGGGAAAGAGTCACTTAAAGTGAAATATAATGCAATGTTAAGCCATGAATATGAACAGATGTGTATAATTAAATAATGATAGAAAGAATAATGTATTATGATATTAGAAGTATGTATGTACATAGAACATGTTACGATTGGGCAAGGCGTACCTTTCTCTTAAGGGCTTGCTGAGTAAGGCGAGTGCACTAGTAGCTACAGATGTGGCAGTAGCCGCATAACGTACTAGGGCAGAGGGAACCTACTTGTATGGGCGGGTAGATTTCCCTATCCTTAGGGCCTTTGCCGGTAAGCTATTGTTGAACAGTGTGAGTACGAGATTAATTTATCACTTGAGGGTTTACTGAGTAAGGTGAGTGCCCTGGTATGCTTTAGCTGCGACCTTTGGGTTGCCTAAGTATCAGAGCAGAGGGGTGCTACTTGTATGGGCGGGTAATCACCCCCATCGTCGGGAAATCTCGTGAGTTAAACATTTGCATGTGTTTGATTAGGATCAGGGAATGATTTCGAAAATTATGTTAAGGATTTTCAAATGTTAAATATTATGTTATATATAAACTCATGTTGGCCACACACTGCTTTAATATATGGTTTTTTCCCTTACTGAGATGTGTCTCACCCGAATATGAATTTATCTTTTTTTCAGGATTTCATCGAGATTGAGCTTAGAGAGCTCGAGGTTTTATAACATTATTGGGAAATAGTAAAATAAAATGGTATATTTCTATGTTAATTATGGGATGCAAATATTTATGTTTTACGTCCTTATATTTTAAGTCTGTGGAGAAAAGAAAGTTGTGAACATACTGAAATGTTTTGGAGATATATGTAATTATAGAAATGCAGGTGTTGGATGATTTATTATAGATTATAGTTAGAATTAGTAAACTCTGGTATTATGTTATATGGAGATTATGATCATGTTTTCCGCTGCGTATGTTATAGAATATGATTTATGAGGATATAATCAGGTATAACGCACCGGACCCGGGTTTAAGGGTTCGGGGCGTTACATGTGGTGTATATCTTTGCTGACTATATGGGATGATTGATGTGAATGTGTGTGTATACTGGTATGTGAACTTAAATGCATAAATATTTATAGCAAACTAAATCTCCCCGCCCGAGGGCTTATTGTGAAAGGTGAATGCCTTGATCGGTATCAGTTGTAGTCACACCCGAATCAAATGGTACAGTTATAAATAGTATCAGAGCAGAGGGAAGGTACATGTATGGGCATGTAATCTTCCCAATCATCGGGAACTTTCACTATAAATATTGGTTTTGCTTGTGTGACTACAGTTTGTATGCGTCTTACCATGTGTTGTGATTAATAAATAAGTTTATTATATATATATTAAAACTCTTCTACCACACACTGCTAGAGTTTATTTCTTCCTTACTAAGAGGTGTCTCACCCTAGCGAATTATTATCTTTTCAGGTCCTTCAGATGATCAAGCTTAGAAAGCTTCGGGGCAGGGTTTAGAATTTTTGTGACTTATGAGTGGTAGTAAGAACTAAAATATGTATAATTATGTTTTAAAATTTTTGGTTATGTAATATATGTGAATAGATACTCCTTTTTGGGTTGTATATAGTACTCTAGTACTTTATTTGAGGTTGTTCATTATTTTCCACTGCATGAATGGTATCAGAGACGGTGAATGGTCTCATCATATCCCGGGCCCCACTAGGTGGGTTCGGGGCGTGACAGCTACAGTTAACTTGAAGGTTTGGACTACAACAAAACGTTCAGTCCTGTGTTAAAGCCACCTTTCATAATGTTAGTCTTGTCCATTGCAATTTCTTCTAGTTGGCCGATTCACTAGCTAGATGTTGAAAATGCCCTTTTACATGGGACCCTTGATGAACATGTGTTTATGACTCAGTCACCTAGGTTTGTACACCCTCAATTTCCTTAGTATGTCTGCAAGCTTAATCGAGCTTTATATGGCCTTAGATTGGCTCATCGCGCTTGGTATGCTCATCTTAGTTCTCGGCTGCTAGAGTTGGGCTTTGTTGCTTCCAAATCAGACACCTCATTGTTTGTTTATAGACATCAATCTGTGGTTCTCTATTTCCTAGTCTACATGGATGATATTGTACTCATTGACTCACATTTGAGTGTTTTATCTCAAATTATTTTAGTTTTAAGCACTAATTTTCCTATTAAGGATTTGGGGTCTTTACATTATTTCTTGGGCCTTGAATGTCATTGTACTGGTACTAGTCTCATGTTATCTCAACAGAAATACGTTTAGGATTTGCTCAAAAATACTAATATGTTGCACTGTAAACCCATTCGCAGTCCCATGTCACCTTCCACTAAGTTGTATGCTTTTAATTCCACCTATGTGGAAGATCCTTTTTTATATCGCAGTGTAGTGGGGAGTTTGCAATACTTGCTATTTACCATACCAGATCTTGCCTTCTCTGTCAACCGGGTTTGTCAGTTTATGCAAGCCCTTTGCCTCTCTTATTGGCAAAGTGTTAAGCGTATTTTACACTATTCTAAAGCATACACTTCACTATGGTCTATTTATCACACCTTCTCCTACTCCTTTTCTGGCTGCCATTGTGTCTTTTATGGCAAGAAATTGGTTTTGTGGAGCTCAAAGAAACAATCCACTATAGCCTGATCTAGTACAGAGGCTATAAGTATAAGGCACTTGCCTATGCAACCTGTGAATCGTTGTGGCTGCAATCACTTATGTTTGAGTTGAGAATTTTCTTGTCAAAACCTCCTACTCTTTACTGTGATAACTTGGGGGCCATATACCTCTCCATGAATCCTGTGATGCATTCCCGTACCAAACATGTAGATATGGACTATCATTTTGTACAGGATCGAATTCTAACAAAAGCTCTTCAAGTCTCTTTTCTCTCAAGCAAGGATAAACTTGCTGACATATTTACAAAGTCCTTATCTGTTTCAAGGTTCTCATCACTTAGATTGAGCCTCACTGTACTTCCAGACATGCTTGTCTCGCAAGGGCATATTAGCAATACCAGCACCACACAAGATCAGACCTCACAGCACAACTCCTTAGCAAATATTTTCTATTACAGCCAGTAATCTCTAGAATAATTTTCTGTTGCATACGTGTTCCATTTCTCTTTGTAATGCTAAAATATGTTACAAAGAAGATTCCTTCTTTATGTATATAAATACCATGTCTATATCAAATAATGAAATATATGAGAAAGATATAATTCCTCTCAATGTTATTTTATTTTCTCTGTTTTTGTTTTCTCTGCTCGTCATTTTCTAATAAAAAATTGTAATCTACAAAAAGATACGAGAATATATGATATTGCAATTAAGAAGAAGAAACTCATCGGCTTCAAGGATACATATATATATATAGTAAAAAAAATTAATATGATACCACCAAATTTCATTGCATGTACTGTTAAGGATTGTGACGTACATACGGTGTGCTCAATATATTTTTTTAGATAAAAGTGGGTCAATTGTGTGCCATGATGTTGAAAAGTAGAAATACAAGTATGCTTAAGTTAATAACGATAGATGAATTTTTAAACATTTTATAAAATATGCTATTCATATACTCCATATTCTTACTTCAGATTTATACTAATAACTTATGTCACCCATGATGTGTTGTCTTGCAGTCTCCTTCATTGGAAAATGTTAGAGAAAGAAAAAAAATATATAAATGAATCAATCCTATCAAGTTTGGATACCAAGAAAGTGAAAAAGATAAATTATATAGTAAAATAATTGGGAAACAATTAATGTTATGCCACATTAATATTTAATTTTCTTACTTTTTAATTAGTTCAGAAAAAAAAATTTATTTTTAATAATATTTGATAAATTTAGAGGCAAAATATAATGGAAATTCATAATTTTTTTAATTTTCTTTTCTTTTCTTCCTCATGCAAAATTTTGATCCCAAAAAACACTGTAAATTTTACTTGGCTAAAAAAGGACATCCTATAATTTTAAGGAATTGACTAGCCAATGTCATGTGAAATAATTTAAATTTACATTTATTTTACATTCCTTGTTTTAAGATATATTAGTGTCTTCTACTTGCGTCATAAAGTTAAATTATTAGAATGTCATGTTAAATCTAAATCGCTAATAATTTAACGCAATAACATACTAAAATGAAAATAATTTTTTTACCTACTTAATTAGAAGCCTATACTAGGCCTTCACTAGAAAAATGATAGGCAATCCATTTTTATCATCTTTGTACACCCCATTGGAGTATGGTGACAAGCAAAATTTTGATCAATGTAGACCTATGAATTTTACTTTACGAAAACCTAAAATTTTAAGAAATTGAAAGCTCATGAAATGCCATGTGAAATAATATAAAAAATATATTTATTTTACATTTTCTATTGTAAGATATATAAGTATACAAAAATTCTACACTTACCTCCTAAATATCAGACTTTTATTTAAGCAGTGTTTTGTGGATGTTTTGTAGTATGTATAAGCTGCAAGTATATAAAGTAGTGGATAAATAAGAGTGCGATATTTGGATGGTAAGTATAGCACTTATATTCTATAAGAATGCCAAAGAGACATGTTAAATTTTTACTGCTAATAATTTCATGCAATGACAGCATTAAAATGAAAAGATTTTTTTTGGTCAGTTAATTAAAGGCCCACACTAGGCCTTGGCTACAAAAATGAGATGTAACTCATCTCCTATGGATGTTGTTTGTACTATTCTTTTTTTATTTGGATCACACACCGAGTTTTCACGTGTCTATTTTACAGTCCACGTGACTAATTTCACGCCCCTTGAAGCTGATCCCACAACTCAAAAGGAAGGTAAATTTCAAGAATTCATGGGTGAAAACGAACCCAAAAGGATTTAAACACCTGACCTCATAAGAGGCACTCCTGCAGTCCGCACACTCCATTGGAGGAGTATGGTGACAATCAACCAGTTAAGACAATGGTGGCGCATTAAATCACAAATGATGGATCCAAGATTTGTGATCAGTGGGGCTGAAGTTCATGCATAAGGCTTTTTAAAATTTTTAAATTTTTGTAAGATTAATTTTCCATAATTATTTTTTATAAGCATAGATTATTATAATAACAATTCTGAGTGAGAACCAAGGAGCGAGGGCAGGGTGTTTTAACTATGTCATGTATCCTGGAATGGAGAGAAGCTTATTATGAATTTTGTTCTAAAGCCTCTCTCAAATCACAAGCTGGGGAACTGGGTCCTGCAGAAGCTGGCATTGAGCATCGAGGATTACAATTTATTGCAGGCTTGATAAATAAGAATAGAATGCAAATGAACTTTATATTTTATTTTTTATTTTTATTTTTTTACTCTATTCATTTAAGCTTTCATTTTGTTTCATTCCACAAACCAAACGTCACATCAAGGAACAACAATTACTCAGGAATTCAGCAGTTGGCAAATAATTATTATTATGACATAAATAGGACATTAAACAGAAGCCCTTAATATTATTTTTCCTCATGGCAAACTTCGACTGATGATCTTAAAGTTTATAAACACGAAAAGCAATCTGATGGAGCATTGTTTTACCAATAAAGCAAATAGGTTGCAGGGTACACTGTAAAAATTTGCCAAAAAAATGCTAATTTTTTTCTAAGAATTGCTACAATATTTTCCATTTGAATGCAGCACATTAAAGAACTTTCAAGGGGGTTAAAAAAGGAAGATTAATCTTTGTGGCACAATATCATATTATACACTGCAGATTTACATTTTATTTTATACATCTGATGAGAAGGCTCTGCCCTTCAACCATTAGGCATCTTCGCCTTTCGCTTCTTGTAGTCCCGAAGCACTTTTTCCCGCTCCAAAGGAGTCGCAGAGAGTAACCACTTGCTAAACTCAACCTCTCCCATACCCATGAACTGAGAAAGCAGGCTATATTGGCTCTTTTTCTTATCCTTCCGGGATGAAGCACTCTCTTTCTCGCCAACTCTGTCAGGCTTCCTGCTCTTCACAGCAGGGAAAGGCAACTGCCTTGGGTTCTCACCATGGGGCAAACTCGCATCTCTCTTGCTGTCAATTCCTGGTCTAGCGTTGACAATATCTTCATTACGGTGAGCATATAAGATGCCTGCACATCAACTGTTTAGTTGGCTTTCAGTAATAGACGTATATTACATTCTGTTTCTTAATTTTCATCAACAAATTTATCATAACATTGAAACATGCAATCCCACCCCAATCCTCCAGTCATACACACTTTTTCATGGCTAGGCCTGGCAAATGCGCATGCACGTGCATCTCTAACCCCTATTTGTTCCAACTCCACCTGAGATGGTGACAAAATCAAACTCAAGGACTCTTTAGCCACAGAAACAGTTGGTAAACGACAATAAAGCAAAACTCTTAAAATTAACTCAACAAAGCTTTATCCCAACTACTTGGGACAGCTACAAATCCACCTTTCTGGGCTGTAGCTACACAAAACAATCCCACACTTTTTATCTGGACAACCTCTTTGGATCTTCCTATACACCCTATTTGATCTTCAACTTCCATCAAATCATTTCCCACTGGGCTTGGACATCCTAGAACCATGGTAGCCAACTCTGTCAACTGGTTCTACCCCCATCTTCTTAGAAGAACATACTTCATTTCTTATTCTCTTTCTTGGATAACTATAGTCACTCAATGAGACTTTCACAGTTTAACGAGAAACATCCATTGTTCTTAAGAATTAGAATGGAAAAATTAGAATGTGACTGCATATTATTTATTTATTTATTTTTTTTTTCATTCACCGCTAATCTAAGTATATATTCGATCCATTTGAACATAGTAAATCCGTATGCCAATTATCAAGATATCTTCAAGCCATATTCATAGCACAAAGAATCACAGCAATTAAATACATGATTGAGATGCCCTTTTGTGTGATTTCTCACGCAACAAATACAGAAAAAAATATTTATGGAAGAACATAACACAAACCAAGTAGTAGTAGCAATAACAATAATAATAACAGCAACAATAACAAGAAGCTTACCCAAATCTTCAAGCATAGGCTTCGCGATCAAACAACCGTCTGTATCATTGGGCTTTCTGATCTCCAACTGAGATGAAAATGTTCGACTTGCTTCCATCAAAGGAACAAAATGGGTCCCAAGTTCAGTCAAATCCTGCTTTGTGCTATAAGAATGCTCTTGTTCTTGTCTTTGTTCTCCATGCAATTCAATTATCTCACTTGTGAAAAGCTTATCAGAAATATCACGGAATAGATTGCAGATTCCAAAAAGCTCGCCTTGAAATTCTTTACAATCCTGGAAACAAGCTAATGCAGTGAATGGAAACAAATTTTACATCGTAAGTGTAATTGTACAAACCAAGACAAATCAATTCCACTACCTGGACACCTTCAAAATATCGTTTTTCCATTTTTCCAGAAACAGCTATATTTGATAGTTGCTGCTTGTAGACCTGACGTGAATAAACAATTTCTTCAAGGGAACCAGCAGCAAGAAGGCGAAAAACAACAACATGACGCTTCTGCCCAAAACGAAAAGACCTGTCCTGGGCTTGTAAGTCCTGAGCAGGATTCCAGTTAGGGTCAAAAATTACTACACGGTTTGCACTAACAAGATTGAGACCAAGTCCACCAGCCCGAGTAGATATGAGGAAGACCTGAACCATGAAATTAGAAACAAACAAGAATTATAATAAAAATGTAGCCATCCAATTTTCAATTTAATAAATTACCTGTTTGCTTGGACTTGAATTGAAGTCATCAACAAGGGATTGACGCAAGCTGGTTGGAGTGGAACCATCCAGTCTTGAAAAGCAATAGCCTCTGCGAATGAGAAACTTCTCCAGAATATCCAGCATTCTGCTAATTATAATTCAACTTCACAATTGCAGGAAAAAAAAAAAGACATACAAACACAAACAAAAGACCAAAAATTTGTTGGAAAATTCACTTGACACTGCAAAGATAAGAAATGCCCCACTTGAAAGTGAAGTCATGGAACCTCACCTAACAGAGTAGCTGAATAGAAGAATTTTGTCACCTCGTGAAGCCCAGGATATCATCAACTTTTCCAGAACTCGCATCTTGCCACAGTGCTTAACATCACTCAGGCCCATGAAACTCTCATTCTGAGCATTCCCTCCCACCAAATCAATATCATTATCAAAGACATTAGAGGCAAACTCTGCATCTTTCCTTTGTTTATCTAGTTCATCCCTAGGGTTTGGTTTAATCAGCTCTAGATGATTACTTATCTGCCAAACAACTCCAAAAAATGGAACATAATCAATGACAATAACAATACCATGGTTAAATAACAAATTATATTATAAGACTACTGCCTGGCCACACGTTCAGATTGCCTGCATAGTGCAAAAACAAAATAATATTCTATGGAAAACAACAACCCACTTTATTGCCCATGCAATACTTTCCAACATGTTTACTATATATATGGTCTTTAAGGATTTTAAGGCTTATATCTTAAGATTGCTTTTGCAGAAGACTCAATTAAGAGGCCTTGATGCACATCCTTAAAGCTCAAGTTGTTTGAAATTCCTGCCCAGAGATCAAGCTCACTTGGATCACGTGCTTTGAAGTTCAACGTAAGTTTGAAATATTTGCCTGCACTCACCAAATATATGGGACTTCTAAGAAAAATAAAATTTTTGGTTTCTCCTACTATTTGTTGTTGACTCTATTTCAAAAATCCAATAATTATTCAGTAAAACATTTGGGTTACATTATGAAACTATTTTAGCCATCATTTAACACTATTGAATGCCATAATTGATATTTTTTTAGATAACAAAAACTTCATTATTGCAAGAAATGAAAAAAAAAAAATTACAGGAAAAAGAAGACAAACCATCCTCCTTCACAGAAAAAACAAAAGGAAAAAAGAAATGGTATTGGACAGTGAAATACCCTTAAAAACCAAAAAAATAAGCCCAAAAATGCAGCAGTTAATATTTTAGAATATTATAAACCACTGATATTGAATAAAGGCTACTCTTATATTTGTCTGGTATGTAAGAATGGAATGGAATGCAATTTTTTTAATAGAAAAATAAATTCATTAATAGGAAGAGAATATTATAAACTATTGATATTGAAAAAGGGTTACTCTTAAATTTGTAATTTCACAAATGCTCCATAGAATTTTTCATTCCATTCCACTCCAATGTACTAAGAAATGGAATAATACCTAGTTAAAACAATAATTATATTTGGGACAAACTGGTGATTGAATGTGAGTACCTCGACTCCTAAAGATTTTATAGCATAATCATAATGATTAACTTTCACCCATAAATTATATCTCAAACTCAGGTCCACAAATTTGGGGGAAAAGATGCCAATTTTGACTAATATTTAAACTTTTCTGGCATGCAATGGACTTGTTCTCAATTTTTTTTTTCTTTTTTCAATAAAAATATTTTTTTAAAAATTAAGATTAAATTATACAGATAAATATTTTGAAAATTAATTTCTAGTCTAAATTTTTACTTACAATAATTTCAAATTTAGCTTTTTAGTCTTAATTTTAAGTTACGTATTCCTAATTTTATTTTTAAAGATATTCAAAAACTCATGATAGTTAGCCATTACTCCTTAAAGCTTATGCCTTATGGGAAGGTGAACATCTCTCACGTGTTGAAACTTTGAACACAAGTTTTATTAAGAAGTTAATAGGAAGCGAAAAAAAAGAGATAAAAGTGAAGGAAAATCTTTTTTTTTCTCATATAGTAGGTGAAAAATTAAGTGGAAGCAGAAGCACCTTTCCTCTACCTCCCTCCCAAATCACCACCCCCAGAAAACACACACACACGCGCACAAGAATTGGATGTAAATGAATGAAAGTGTGCTTTCCTTTCCCTTTTGTTTGATTGAAAAATGAAAATGGAAGGAAAGCTAATGACTATCACTCAAATTTGTGGTACGAGGGAAAGGGGAAGGAAGGAAAGTGTGATTTTTTCTTTCCTACTGTAGTTTAACGAAAGAAAACGGAAGGAGAGATAAAGGCTATCACTTTATTTTGACAGGAGAATCTTTTTCGATTCATTTTCGTCCCAACAACAACAACAAACCAAGTCGTAAGTGCCAGTAGGTAGGGTCGGCTACATGAATCCTTCTTCGCCAATTTACTCGATCGTAGGCAATTTACTCCGACAAATTCAAAGCTATTAAATCATTAGTCAATATCTCATTTCAACTTATTTTAGGTCTCCCTCTACCCCTTCTACTGCCCCTTATAGTAATTAGCTCACTCTTCCTCACTAGCGCACCATTTGGCCTACGTTGCAAGTGCCCAAATCATCTAAGTGAGTCCTCCCTTATCTTATCTTCGACAAAGCTATGTCTAACTTACCGCGAATATGTTCATTTCTTAATTTATCCTTTAATGTTATACCACTTGTCCATCTTAGTAAAAGTTGTCGGGATAAGAATGCTAAGATGGATGGTAGTAAAATGTTAAGATAAAAGAAATTAACATATTTGCGGTAAGTTAGGCATAGTTCCTATAAAAGATAAGATAAGGGAGGGATGACTGAAATGGTTTGGGCAGTTGCAATATAGACCAAATAGTGCGCCAGTGAGGAAGAGTGAGCTAGTTACTATAAGGTGCAATAGAACGGGTAGAGGTAGACCTAAAATAAATTGGAATCAGATAGTGACTAAGGATTTAATAGCCCTAAATTTGTTGGAGGAAATTTCCCATGATCTCGTAAATTGAAGGAAAAGGATCATGTAACCAACCCCACCAAGTTGGACTTGAGGCTTGGTTTGTTATTGCTATTGTTATTGGGATAGAAATGAATGGAAAAAGATTCTCCTATCAAAACAAAGTGATATTCATAGCTCTCCTTCCATTTTCTTTCGTTCAATTAAACCACAGGAGGAAAAGAAAATTGAGCTTTCCTTCCTTACCCTTCCCCTTACACCACAAATTAAGTGATAATCATTAGCTTCCCTTCCATTTTTCTTTGTTCAATCAAACACAAGGGAAAGGAAAGCACACTTCCCTTCATTTCCCCCAATACACACTTTGTACTATGACTAAAAATGCCCCATGCAGTAATTTCTACAATGATAATTCTTTTTAGCGAAGAAAAAAAATACATGAAGAGAAAATAAAAAGGGTTACAAGCTAAAAGAGGACCAGAAGTCCTCAAGATAATCTAGAGTGATAATCCACAGTAGTTCAAACTACAAAAGGCATGACCACAATGTAAAGATAGGCAAACAAATATGTGATGTGGAGTTATGATACAAAAACACAAAAGACCAACCAATACAGTTGACAGAAACTGCATCTAGTATCCATTATAAGTTGATGAAAAGATTTTCAGTCCCTTATAGAAACTGAACAGAAACGCCTGCAGTTTAGAAAACACAGTTGCCATGATTATTATCAGTCCCTTATTTGTTGTCTTTCTAAAATGCTCATGCTTTAAGTATGCCATAGTCCATATATATATATATATATATGTGTATGTATGTATGTATGTATGTATGTATATATATGTATGTATGTATGTATGTATGTATAAGGAATTTATAAAGTAAAAAATTTTAGTAACCTGCTGGAGCTTTACAAGGCAAGGAAGAACAAGACAAAAGGGGCATGAGTCACAACCGTCTGGATTATCCCTGTGAAGGTATGGCCAGATGATTCCATCTGGTACAGTTCTTTTACAACATTCCACCTGAGTAAGTGGGCTTCCACAGCTACATGGGAGGTCCTTATTTATAAGGCACTGGATGTCTGGTAGTTGTAATACCCTCCTATAAACCCGCCTTTGTAACTCACTCATGGCACAGAATACTACATTATCTTCCTTCCCCATCATAAGATGTCCAATAGTTTCCTCCTTTGTCCTTCTTAACAGATATCTATGAAGAACTGTCACTAGGTGCTGTTTTCTCTCATCAGCCACCCGGACAAATCTTTGAGGAGCAGTTGATCTCTGACCATGTTTGAGTGGTTCATCATAAAACTCTCGGAAATGTTCCCGTGTTCCCAAGGATCCAGGTGCAACCCAATCAAAGAGATTAAACAGTTCCATAATTTTATTCTGCATTATAGTTCCAGTGAGACCAAAGCGTTTTTGTGTTCTGATTTCAGAACAAGCCAAATAAAGTTTTGACTTTTCATTCTTTAGCCGGTGAGCCTCATCAACTACCACGATCTCCCACGGAATCTCCGACAAAATGCTGCCATGAATTCTAAATGTGTCAAAACTAGTTATAAGTATTTCAACTCCACGTGCTTCTAGTTTCTCAAGAATCAGATCGCGGTTTGCACCATGGTAAACAGAGACATTAAAGGTTGCCCACTTGGAGAATTCACTCTCCCAATTGTGAATAACAGAAGTGGGACAAACAATTAATACAGGACCCTTCTTTTCCACATGAGTTCCTTTCAGTATTGTGGAGCCATCTAATTCCCCATCTTTTTTATATACAGCAGCCAGGAATGCAATTGTTTGGATAGTCTTCCCTAGTCCCCTGTTTCAAGTTCAGAAATTAGCACACCAAAAAGTGAAGCCAAAAAAAAAGGGCTGGAAGCAGAATAGCAGATAATAAATTCAAAAAATTTTCACCAAAGAAATGTAAAAACCAAATGACATATTGAATTGCTCAAGGGAACAGTGGTAAGTAGAGAACTCAGGAATTATAGCTTGACAATGCATTTCACTTTTTATGTATTCTTTAATGAAAGGAGGTAGTCTGATATTAATGAAACAAACATTATCTAATCTTCCAAAGTCCAATATACTACATGGCCTCTTTTTTTTTTTTTTGGATAAAATACCACATGTCCATTTTCCCATTACTAGTCTTGGTAGGTACAAGGTTGGAGTATTGGACACCATTTAAAAGTGATTTTGGCATTTTCCTGAGCACACTGGACATGGAGTTTTCAAATACAACTTAACTGGGGATAGTGAAACTCCCCTTTGATGGGGGAGATGCGGGTGATTTGACCTACTCATCATGAAGAAGGCATTTCTCAGGAAGTGGCTTCGGAGTTTTTTTGCATTAGAAATATGGAAGATGGTGTTAAGGGTAATTGGAGACTGCTACAATGGTTGGATGATCAACAAGAATTGGTGATCCTGTCGGATGTGCTTATGAACATTAGAAAGAGATGGGAAGAATTCAACAATGGTTTGGTTCTTCATGTCCATGAAAGAAGTTATGTTTTCTTTTGGAATGATGTGTGACGTGGGGCCATACCCCTCAAACATGAATTCTCCTGTTCATAAAGGCTGGCTACAAAGAGGGAAATCCTGGCTAGCAGCTGCTTTGAATGGAAAATTACAGATCACATGGATCTACACTTAAGAAAGAACTTGGAGATATAGTGGCCTTCTTTAATCTTTTGAATCTTCTTCTAGATTGTTGAGTGAAAGGAAGGGGGGAAAGTCAAAGGCAGAATCCTACTATTCCCAGTTTCTAAAAGGGATTGATGAGGTAGGGACAGAAATCTTTCCTAGGAAGGTCATCTGGAAAACCAATGCCAAAAAAAAAAAGAAAAAGAAAAAGGTGGAGTTGGGAAGCTACTTGGAAGAGAATTTTTACTGTAAATAATTAGTAGAAATTAGGATTTTGTAACAAGTGTTATTTGAAAAATATCAGGACGAGACAATTTTTTCTATAAATAAACAGAAGAATTCATTAATAGAGTAAAAAATATACAGCTAGGAGAATAAAATATCTCCTTAACGAAGTCTGGAAAACCCAAATAGAAAAACACAAAGGGACAACCTAAAGACTAAAGAACAAGAGAGAAAAAACCAGCTCGAACAAACACTCCACCACAAAATGCCAATCACACTGAATATCAGAAAAGATCACCCCCTTAAAATTCCCTTGTCCCACACACCAAAGAGAAGCCAAATAATGTATCTTTTCCCAAACCAGCAACTGAGAGAAGTCCCTATAAAAATGCGTGCATTACTCTCCATCCACAACCCCCAAAAAACTGTAAAAAAACACATTTCCAAAGTGCTGCCCTTTCCTTTTTCCTGCCAAATCCAGCAAAAGACACTGCCAAAAAATCCTTCAGCGTCTTAGAAATAACCTAGCATTCGCCTAAAATACCAAATAACTTATTCCAAACACTCCAAGCATAGTCACAATGAATGAATAAATGCAATGATGATTCTGAACAATTAAAGCAGAGGACAGATATGTCTGGAGATATGGCCTTCAAAGGTCACCTAATCTGCAGCAAGTTATTGGTATTAATTTTATCAAGCGCAACCAACTAAATAAAAGCCTTAATTTCAAAGGGAACTTTGGCCTTTAAATGGAACTATAAATAGGAAAATATAAATTAAACCAATTCAAAAATCACAAAAATATTTGCATGAATAAACCCCCAAAGGATCAAGAGACCAAGACCACCTATTCTCCTCTAAAAACAAGACTAGCAAAGAGGATAGCTCTACCATCTCCCTATCATTTAACGATCTACGGAAGTGGAAATCCCAAGGTAAAGGACCACTTTGATCAACAAAAAAAAAAAAAGAAGAAATGGACCTATCCTGCCTTGAGCTTAGGCAAAAGAGGTGTGGAAAAGATGTGGATAAAACTACATTCTCCAACCAAGGATCTTTACAAAAATGGATATTACTACCTCTTCCCACGAAGAATTTAATATGCGGAATGAATGAGGGATAACTCTAAGAGATAACTTTCCATGGACTCTCCGAAGAACATCTAATCTCAAATTAGCATCCCACCCATTCTCTTCTAATGCATACTTGCTTTTAACAACCAAATGCCACAGGGAGGAATTCTCTAGCGAAAACCGCCAAAGCCATTTAGCCAAAAGAGTTGTGTTTCTAGATACTAGATTTCCAATATACCCAAACCACCCTCCTATTTGGGCCTACCCACCACTCCCTAACTTACCAATTGATCCCTAATACCCCCTACCCTGACCACAAGAAATCCCTAAATATCTTCACAATCTTATTACCGACCCTCATTAGAGTCTTGAAAATCGAAATAAAATATGAAGGGATACAAGAAAGACAGGCCTGGACAAGAGTAATTCTACCACTAAGAGAAACAAGAGTGCTTTTCCACCCATCCAGTCTCTTAGAGACCCTTTCCACAATAGGATCCCAAAAGCTAGCAGATCTAGGGTCCCAAAGGAACCCCAAGATAGGACATCTGCCAATCCAAAACAATACACCCCACGTCCATAGATCTCAATAGACATATTGATAGCCGCGATACCGCTCTTTCCCATATTAATCTTAAGCCCATAAACCTTCTTGAATACATGAAGGAGACCCAAAATATTCTTAAAGGATGGTTTATGGTCCTCCAGAAAAAAAATAGCATCATCAGCAAACTAAATGTGCAAAACCTTCAACCCCTCTCTCCCCACTTCCAAGCCTTTCACTATACCTCTATCCACTGCCCTATCCACCATCCTACTCAAAGAATCAGCCACTAAAACAAACAAAAAAAGGGAAAAAGGGTCACCTTGCCTAATCCCTCTCGTAGCCTTAAACCAAGATTTAGACTCGCCATTTACTAAGACCAAGTTGCTCACATTATGCAAAGAGCATCTAATCCAATGCCACCATCTCTCGCCAAACCCCTTCCTCGCAAAGATCTTATCTAGGAATTTCTAGTTCACTTATCATAACTTTTCTCAAAATCCAACTTAAAGATAACCTTCTTCTTCCTTCTCTGAATATCCTCCACAACCTCATTAGCAACCAAAATGGCATCCACAATACTACCCCTACGCAAATGCACTCTAAGCCTTAGAAATAGTCCTATCAAGCACCGCAGTCAGCCTATTAGCTAACACTTTAGTGATGACTTTATAAACACTAGAAGCTAAGCTAATAGGTCTAAAGTCCGGAAACTATCAGGAAGGGACAATTAAAAATCTACTCCACTGCAGAAAGGCAAAAGTTTTATGGAGTCTGGTTTATGCTAATACAGACATTAGGAGAGTTGGCTGGGAATAGAAAAGATGTTTCAAGAATTTCTTTTTATCAGTAAAAAAATAAATTCAATAATAGGGCTCAAGGGGGTACCAGCACAAAAACAAAGTTCATTTACAATAGCAAAAAAAAAGTATGGTCTATAACATTCAGATTGCAATTTCCAGCACATCAAAAAGCTATGGACTTTCTAACCACCATCCTTAGATCCCACATGCTCGTGACCGGTTGGTCACGGGTTCAAGTCCAAGGAAACAGTCTCTCTACATAAAAGCAGGGGTAAGGCTGCGTACACTGTGACAACCTTCCCCTCACCCTCACAAAGTGGGTAGCCTTGTGACCTGAGGACACCCTTTTTAGTCTTTGATCCCAGGTAAAGACCTGAGGACACCCTTTTTAGTCTTTGATCCCAGGTAAAGAAATTTCCACTCCATTAAAGGCTCTTTTATCTCTCTCCCACCACACCATCCAAAAAGTGGGAAGAGGGATTACTTGAACATTTTTTTCGTTCTCTGAAGAAGCTTTGGTTCCTCCCTATGTTCCTTTACCCAGTGCAATAAAGCAAGAGGTGGTGGAAAGTTTCTGCATCTTCTTTAGACAAGAAGCGTCTATTAACCAGCACCTTTCCTCTACTTTGTAAGTTGTTGATAGCAACGATTTTTTCAAGTTGCCTCCTCCTGCCTTCGATAGAATCTTTTCCTCATACAAGCATCTAAAGAAATCAAAGAATTACTCAATTTTCTTCAAGTTGTGAGCCCACCTCTGAAATTTAATTTTCACAAACAACTTTGTCATCCAGCAAAAGAAACACAATTTGCTACCTGTGCATTCTTCTCTCTAGCCTTCAAGAAGTAAAGGCCTGAAGGGGAGCTAGGCACAGGAAAAGAGATTAAACTCTTTGGGATGATATCCCTCTTCCCAAACCATTTTGTCACCCACCAAGAAACACAATTTGCTACCAGTGCATAATTCACTGTAGCAGTCATGAACTGAAGGCCTGGAGGGGAGCTAGGTGCAGGAAAAGAGTATAAACTCTCCGAGCCATCCTCTCGTGTTCTGGCTCATCAAGAGTAAGAGAAAACTTAGAACTTTTAAACAAGAAGAATTACACAGAGAAAATGGAAGGTAGATGGCTTTCTGGCTTACAGATTTGGTTCATTGGGTCATTTTGTAAAAGCCTCAGTTCTTCAGCTGGTTTTATTAAGAGCCAGTGGCGTGAATTCCTAACTCTGGCGTGGATTCCTAACTCTCTGTATTAAGCCCTTGTTGAGCAATTCCACCTAAATCCCCCTTTACTTTTATTAAAACACTACCGTTGCTAAGCACCCCCCAAAAAAAAAAAAAAACAGAGAGAGATTTCAAATCGGCTTTTCATATAGAATAATCCGTAAAAGTACAGTAAATGAGGATTTTTTTATTTATTAAGAAACGAAAAATATATTGAGAAAGATGAAGAGCATAAAACAGAGAGGACTTGAGGATATACATAACTAACAAAAAGTACAAAAGATCTCCACTCAACTAAGATGCAAAGGAACTCCTAGTAAAAAAGCACCTGCCACTGAAGCCCAAAGCGAGGTATGAAAGACCACCTTATCCCAGAGCACCTAAAAAAAAAAGGAAGAGAAAACTTCGTCTCAAAAGAACCCAAATTCCTTTCTCGCCAAATGCACCACAGCATAGCCATTAAAGCGCAATCTCAAAGAATCCTACAACCCATCCTGTGCCTGGAACTCCAAAATGTCACAAGAAACAACCCCTCCATAGTACTTGAGCACACTCAACACTCCCATCAATGTTGAATGGAAGACTCCAAAACCTCCAAAAACAGGGATGATGAACGGTCTGACTGCCCTGGTTCAACGGAACACACGCATATGGTGACAAAGCCTTTTCCGCAAACAATTATTGGTATTGATCCTATTCAACATCATGCAACAAACAAAAATCTTAATGTTACGAGGAACCATTGCCTCCCAAATAAAAAAAGAATAGAAAACAATCAAAAAACCAATCTCCTACCCAAAGAAAAGAGGAGGCAACAAGACTCAAGAATAGAGCTCAAAGAAGCCTATGAAAGAACAGAAGATTCCAAGAAATATAACAATCATCCAGACTGTCAAAATTTACAATAGGCATCAATGCATGGTGGAAAGATTATCTAACTGTGGAGATGCATCACAAAGAGGATTATCCCCTGCCACAAATGCTCCCAAAACCAGATTTTAGAAGCATCCCCCATCCTATACTGAGTCAAAGAAATTAAATTGGGGGGGGGGGGGGGGGGGAATTTGAGAGATAAATTTCCATGGACTAGCATGGGAAACATCAACCACTCAAACCCCCTGGGCCCACCACCTTGCATTCCAAACATTTCTATGGAGCCCACTTTTGAATACCTTATGGTAAAGGGATTCAATTTCTAAAAGAAAATGATACAACTTCCCCAAAGAAATGTCCTTATGTGCTATGGCCCCTATCCCCAATCCTCTCTTAGATTTAGGCTTCTTCACAATCTCCACTAAGTTTTCTATTCTCTTAGCCACACCAGTGGGGATCCTTAAGAAGGACAAAAAAAGATAAGAATACTAAACAAAACAAGCTAAACCTAAAGTTATATGACCACCTGAAGCAAAATTGCTATGCTCCTACTCATCTAACCTCTTAAACATTTGCTCTATAATAGGATTCGAAAAAGAAGAGGCAAGAAGATTGCCTCCCAAAGGAAGACTTAAGTACGCCATAGGCCACTCATGCACTCCATAGCCAACTAATGAAGCATAGTGAGAGATGTCCTGCACATTTAAGTTCAAGCCCACCAAACTAGCCTTAGACATTTGAACAACCTAAAAATCTTTAACCCCCTAACCCACCTTTCAAAAACATAAGTATCACAAACTGGAGATGAGAAACAAAACCTCCTCCTACCCACACTAATCCCCTCAAAAAAACACAAAGCCTCACACCAAGATAGCATGCTTCCCAACCATTAACCACTAGGGTAAAATAGAATGGGAACAGAGGTTCACCTTGGCACAAACCCCTCAAAGCCAAGAGGGGGAGATAACAGTGCTCATCACAACGCTTCAATAAAACCTTCATAAAAAATTTATCCACATCGGTCACCAAACCAACCAATGGATACTCAAAGAATGATCTTCTTGGGCACAAGAGTAACAAAAGTGGAACAAACACTCTTTTGTGCAACCTCATTAACATAAAACTCATACAATCATCAAAAGATCACTGTCAACACCTAATTTTTTCTGGCCTAACTTTGGGTCCTCAAAACTATTTTATTTTCGTAAAGTGAATTTTGAAAGATCTATTGTGTTTTAAACTGAGTGTTACAAATTCACTCCAATACACTCTCTTGCTCATGCATTTTTCTTATTTTTCGCATGCACCCAAATGATAAATAAACTTGGTTTGAATTAATTTTTGACCTAAAACACATAATTGATATCCATTTAAGGTAAATGGATAATTTTTTAGTCCAGTATCAAATATTCTAATTGACCATCTGAGACTACGGACTAAGATTTTTTAAATTTTTCTTTAGTCCTGTTTACTTTTTTAATTTGATCTAGAATCAATTAGACTCAAACCGAAACCCAAACTCAAGCTAACTCAAACCTGGACCAAGACCCCACCCAAATCTGACCCGGCTCAAAGCGGATCTAGACACAAACCATACTGAATTCATTCTTTCCTTTTTTTAATTTGAGAATAACAATATCATTCCTGCAAGTTGCAATCACAAGTGGGAAACTGCAACCCCTTGCAAGCCAATCCCCATGCCATCCTTCACCGTTAAGGAACACCACCACCAGCCCTTCCAATCAATTTCTGAAAATTGCCTATAAATAGGCATGTCAAGCGTAGGGGAGAAGGGAGAGAGATAGAAATTTTTAAAAACAAATAAAAATGGAGAGGGAAAGAACCAAAGAGAGGGAGCTGAACCAAGGAGCAAGAGATTTTATTCTGAAATCAAAAAGGGAGGGCACATATTTTAGTAGAAAAATTTTTACCAAGAACAAGAAGAACACCCACACAAACAAATCAGAGGACCACTCCGGCAATTACAGCTTTGAAATTTCACACACATGCTGACAGTGGCAAGAAATCACAGAGAAGGAAAGACAACCAAAACAATCAGGTAAATCTTCGGTAAATGTCCTCTCTTTCCACAAGAATTTACTTCTAATTTGCATATACCATGAATTTTAAAAAAAGAAGAGTTGATCGGGCACCACCATAGACTTTGGGCAACACCACCAGCATTGCAATCTGTCGCCGTTCATGGTTGGGTTGCTCCCAATCCAAAAATTCCATCCCCAGTAGTTGTCATTTCTTAATCTCTAAATGCAATAACAGTTGCTAAGTTCTATTAATCTTTTTTTTTTTTTCCTTTCTTTTCTTTCTTCTAACACATTTTATTATTATGTTGCCTTTCACTTCATCATTTGTATTTTTCTTTTCTTTTATTTTTATTGACATAATTATATAAACAAAAATGTCATTTTATAATAAGAAAAAAGTAAAAGTTTGATAATTGATATTAGAAATGCAGTGACTCACTTAATTATTATATTATCACTATGTATTTACATGCATCAATATATTTAATCTACTTATTTTGATTATTCTTTGAGATATATGTCTTTAGGAACATGCGATATTCGGTTTTTGTCTATGATGGGACAGTCAAAAAGTCCCAAGATAGCATTTTATTTTTCTCCCTATGTGGGAGTAAATATCACCATATACTGGAATGTTGAAGGAGAAATGACTCCTAATAATGGGATCAAAATAAACCAACTTACATTATAAGATTCAATGGAGACCCATACTACTGTAAATAATATCATGTATTTATTTCACTAACTATGGACTCTTAGTTTCAATCTTGGCATATCATGGGATGGTCAAAGAGCCCCTGGATAGGGTCTTTACTTCTCTACCTAGAAGGGAGAAAAAATCTTCTCACCATATACTGGATTGTTGAGGGAGAGGGACTCATGAAATCAAGGCAAAACCTTTTTATCACCACCGTTTCATTATGATTATTCTTGTTGTTGTATAATTGTTATCATTATTGATATAACTATTGTTATTTAATCATTTATTATGATTTATTGTTTTCTTCTTCCTCTTCTTAAAAAAAAAAAAATCTATTTCAAATTTATTTTTTCTCAAAATAGATTTTTCCTGTGCTTTCTAATATCTTAATCGGGCCAATGATGGGACTGTCAGAAGATTTTAATTTCCTGGATAGGGACCAATCTCCCTCCCGCCTTAGGCAGAATTGGATAACTCATCTCCCCATATATTGGATTTATTGAGGGGAAGTGAGGTCCTTAGTTAACAGAATTAAGATAAAAGGAGGACAATAATAATATTTTATTATTTTCTCTCTCCTCATATTAATAGGAGATACAATAATGACCATTTGTCATCCTAACACGTCATACTAAATGTTGCTTTTCAGATCCTAGGGACATATTTATAAAAATCCTTTTTCAAAAATATTTCACAATTCCTTAAATTAGTGGCCAAAAATTTCTTGAAACTACTTTTCGGAAAACACAAGATTGGTGGCAACCATTCTTTGAATAGATGACAATGGGGGTGTTGATTTGTCAATATTGCCTTCCCCATGCATAATAGACTCCCAAATCTAATTTCTTTGGTTCGCATACCATCTTTTCAAATCAAAATGGTTCTCTCTATTTTTACTAAAATAAAATTGGGTGATGACTCCAAATCTCTTCAAAATCATTTTCACATCCAGTAGCAAGTTTGCCTTTTCTAAAATTTAAATCCTTTTTTTTTTTCATCCTGCATCGTGCTCACATAGCGGCAGCTTGGCGACTCTGCTAGGGGCATTCGAGAGTCAACCAACCTAATCTTGTGTTTACCCTATTAAAACAATGATTAGTCGCTTTGTACCCACTTTTTTCTTTTCTTTATCGAAAATTGCTCATCCTGTTCTTGTTTCTTTTTTTTTCTTTTTTTTTTTCCTTTTAGTTTATCTTATTTAATGTTGGTTGACTGATTGTTGGATTATACTTTTGAATATATACCAAGTGTTGTTGATATTGTTTTAAAAGTTGGTTTGCCCCTTAACACACCTCACCAACACTTGTGCTCACACTTTTTGCCCTCAGCCTGGGTTGTTGACTAATGATTAGACGAAGGGTGAAGTACCGATGCCTCCATGAGGTTACTACCTTAGCATAGGCTCATGAAAAACCCTTCACTCAAACTGAACTCTCTCTACTTATAGCTTGTAGTGGTTGAGGATCAAGAACCTATGCTAGCCATTGTTGACAACAATAAAGATGGTTTCAGAACCTTGTCTAGGAACTAGATAGGCGCCCATATTATACACATATTGTCAACCATAGAAGACCACCTTCCTAGGTAGAGCCTATTCTAGATAGAAATCCCTAAACCTAGGAATGTTCCTACTAAAGACACAATGGGGGCCTTATTTTTAGTCACATATTTATTATAAGTTGTATTTTGAACAAGCATTTCATCTTACGTTTTTACTAGTTGACACTCATTTGATCAGTCGGTTTTGTCTCTGCTAGCCTAGGAAGTGCCTTTCATTCATTTTGCATGCATAACCATGAAGAAAGCTTCTGGAGGTTTTCTTTATTAAGTGGCACAATATTAGCCATTCCCTCCTAGGATAGTCCAGATCAGAGGCTTATAAGTCCCCCTATCAAGTTGCATCTAGTTAATCCATGAACATCATTTTGTTGCAAGTAATCAAGGCTAAGGAGTTCAGAATAATCCATTCATTCATATTATTAGGAACCCATTAGGTGAGAGGTAGGAACTCCATTTGCATATTTCATTCACATAATCGAAACCAAGGGGGCTTCCCTTACATGGTGCAAATATTTTCATTAAAAATCAATGAGCTCCCTCTACATCCCTAGTCTTTCATGGCATCTTATGAAATTATTATTATTATTATTATTTTATTTCTTTCACTTTGCAGCATATTTTTAAATTTGATAATTTTGTAAACTATAAGTTTTTACTTCCTTTTCATTGAATCATTTTCCCTATTTCTCACCCTCGTTCCATACCTTTTTATCAAAAAAATCATTTAAGGCATCATTGCGCCTCATCGAAAAAGCATATAGCAAGGACTCCTGTCTGAAGCCTAATTCAGACTCGTTCGTATACATTGACATTGTCACAATCTCAAATGGTAGACAACCCATACATCTTAGATACTAACACATCCCTCAAAAGGAGGATGGGTGCATTTGAAGAGAATGATAATCAAATCATGTAAATGCTAAAAAGTTTGGCAAAGGCTAAAGCACCAAACAACATCGAACCATTCTCTATTACGGTTTCAACATCAAACCAAAATTCAACATCCTCTTCTTGAATTGTCATACTAGAGACCATTATACAAGCTCCTTAGGTCACTTTCACTATACCTCCATAGCCAACCCACAACAAATCCTTAGCATACCTTGATGTCCCAAATGAAGAGACTTATAAAGAAAGGAGGAAACAAATTTCAGAAGATGAAGAACAAAGCCGAATGATCAATAAAATGGAAATCTTAGAAGAGAAGATTAAAACTATCCAAGGCATTGATTCCTTTGGTGCCATTAATGTTAATAACCTTTGTTGGGCACCAAATGTTCTTATTCCAGCAAAGTTCAAGCTTCGTGACTTTGAAACATATGACAGGCGGGGTTGTCCCAAAATTAATTTGACAATGTATTGCTAGAGCACGACTCCTCATAGTTATAATGAAAAATTGATGGTGCATTGCTTTAGAATAGCTTGTCTAATTCTGCTCTTCATTGGTTCATTGGACTAGATAAAATTCATATTAGAGGCTAGTGATTACGCGTCAAAGTTGCATAATTAGACATTTAAATTCATGCATTAAAGATTATAATTTTAATTAAATGTCTGATTATGTTCAATATTTTAACTTTGAGCTCATTTGATAAATTTTAAGATAATTATCCTATTTTCGTCGCAAACTTACGTATATTCATGTTTGATTATTGCAGGATAAGTTTTGGAGGTTAAAGGAGCCCCAATGCATGGATGCATTTAATGTGGGCTGTCGTGTGAGCTTGTGAGAAGCTAAAGGCCGTGTGCGTGTGTTAATGAAGCTGCCAAGCATTAAGCTTCTGAGTTTGAAGCCACGCACGCATTAATAAAATTAAATGAGAGCAGCCCGTGTTAATGTGGACTACATTTGGAAGCTGGCCATGTGAGTACAAGGGCCTAAAAGTGGGGAGAACACAAAGAAGAGGGTCGTGGGCTTGCTGGGGGGAGACTCGGGTGTGTGCAAAGGAGATAAGCCCATGCATGGATGTGACCATGTGAAGGGATTTGAAGCCAATGCAGACGGCCATGCATGAACAAGGGTGAACCAGCCTTGGAAAAAAGGTGTGAGCTGGGCTTCATACTTGACGTGACCACGTGAGCATGGTCTTTGCATGCGCTGGAAGGAGCCATGCGCTGAGGGTTGCTTGGTAAAATGGTTTTAATAGTTTTTTTTAAAGTAAGGTTTTAAAAGGAGGCTGCTGTGTTGCTTTTGGGGAGTCATTCATTAGCTAGGTTTTCTTTTTAGCTTTTAAGGATAGTAGGGTTAGCTTTTGTGAGGGGGAGCCGTGCAGGGAGCCAAGACAAGAAAAGGGAAGAAAAAAAACTGCTACACAGCAGCTTTGGTGGAGAACCTGAGCCTCTCTCACGGCCTTGCTCTCTCTCTCTCTCTCTCTCTCTCTCTCTCTCTCTCTCCCATCTTTTATTTTCTTTTATTTTATTTACTTGTATTTCAATAGTTATTTTAATACCATGTTGAATTTAAATTTTGCTTGAATTAATTTTGTTGTTAACTTAAGCTTGTCTTTTTTCTTATTTGAAGTCTTCAGCTTGTCTTTTTCTTATTTGAAGTCTTTGTTGAAATTTAAATATTCTTTGAAATGTTTTTATTATTAAATTCAGTTCTTTTTTAGACTTTGTTGGAGTTAAAGCTTGCTTGAGTTTAGTTAATATTAAATTTATTTAGTTGAACTTTATTTATTGTTTAGCATAGTTGGTTTTTAGTAAGTTGGGATGATTGCGTCTTTATTTACTTCGTTATCCTGGTATTGAGTCTGGCATTTATTTAGTTATTTTTATGCATGTTAAACTTTTAGTTAAGGTTTACGTTGTTTTAAATTTTATTGCAAAAATCTCAAAAACCCCAGGAACTGAATTTGAACTATGTTCAGTAAAAATTTCCTTTCTTATTTTCTTTTGGATTTACACAACGTTTGGAATTAATCTGCATTCCTTGAGGAGATGATTTGGTCTTTGGGCTAAATATTACATGATAGAACTCCTATACTTGGGATAACTCCTACACTTGGGATAGCCTTTGCGCTGCTCATTTTTAGAGTGAGTCAACTAGCAAAGCTTGGCTGGAGCATTTTTGAAACACTATCGCTTCAATACAGACATTGCACCTAATAAAGATGAGCTAAAGCATATTGAGAAAAAAGTTTCAAACTTTTAAGGAATATGCACAGAGATGGCATGAGGCTGCCTCCTAAGTCCACCTGCCCTTGCCTAACAAAGAATCGGCACAAACTTTTATTAGTACCTTGAAAGGGCCATTTTTCTATAATATGATTGAAACCATAACCAACAACTTCTCAAATGTGGTGTTAAGCGGATGTCAAATTGAAGATGCAATGACATCTGGAAAGTTTCCAAGCAAATTTCAAAAGAACACTGAAATGAAAAAGTCATTCTTTCAAAAGAAAGACAAGAAAGAAGGTGATAGTCAAATGATTGCTCAAGACTATTTTTCCGAAGACAAATTTGGCCAATATTTTAAGCAACCGGGTTAACACTCCTCCAACATATTCTCCTCAATACCTCCCACATTATGCACTGGGTATCAACCGTCGCTCTTATCCCTCGAATGCGATATCCCCTCAAACTCTATTAAACCAATCAGATGTGCATACAAATTTTGCCTCTACCAATGTTCCTCTCACCAACCCTTTGCCACAAAAGGAGAGTGAACATTGAGCTTGTTCCCAAGCCACAGACTTAGTTGTATAGACAACTCTTGGAGAGGAGGTTGATAGCACTAGAACCAGCCCAACCCGTCTTTGACCCACCACCCAAGGGATTCAATCCATGAGTCATGTGAACTTTACTTGGGGGCTCCTAGCCATTCCATTGAGAATTAATGGAGGCTGAAACTTCAAGTTCAAAAACTTAGAGATGGAGGGCTACTCAAGTTTGAAGGAGTAAATCATAAATCAGACCACCAACCCAATGTGGAAAGCAACCCTCTTCCATAGAACTAGTCCTTAAGGGCTTCAAACTTGTGAAGCCCCATGAAACATTTTTGCTTCGTACTTTCAGCATCCATGTTAAAGTCCATGTGTTGGATTATAATGGCACCTTTTGTATCAACCAGTTTGAAATTAATGGAAGTTTGTTTCTAGAAATATTTCCGCTACAATGTAATTTCATGTTCATTGTGAGCTCCAAGGAACGGTAAACAACTTGCATAAAAAGTCACATTTTTATTCATCTCATATCCAAACCACATTGCCCACACATGACACAAGCATCCATCTCATCCATCATTTTGAATACTACTTGGCACAAATAAGACAATGACACTTCATAAAATGAGCAGTGGAATTTTTGAGATCACAAGTGGCCATCATTCTACTAGCCTTTAAAAAAAATCCATTAGTGTCCCAAGTTGAGACTATTTAGTTTCTTTTCGAAAACCCTGAACAAAGATCACCCTTAGCTATGTTATCATAATGTTAGAGAGAAGAAAATGAAGAAAAAAAATAGAAAAAGCAAAGTCTAGGCAAACAAAAGCATAGAATGCCCAATAAAGAAAAAGAGAGGAGAAGAAAAAGAAATGGGAGAAAGAGTCAAGGAAGATTTTTGCTCGAAAGAATTGTTGGTCCGAAGTATGGAAGGACTTAATCCTATACTGCATATGTAGGTAGCTTGTTGAAAAACAAGGTCAGTCCAATTTTTTGTCATAGTTAATTGCTCAATGAGGTGTCACACTCATATTGAAATGCTAGGAGCAAGGGTAAAAGTAGTTCAGTTTTTGAGCCTAGTTTCCTTTTGTTTCTTACACCCTATCTCAAGCCTACATTTTGTATTGCGTCTAAAAGACCACCTTGAGGATATCTCAATTATGGTACTTGGAAAATGTTTGCTCATGGACTCCATGGTATAGTGACGGTGTTCAAAATCGAGTTTGAACTAAAGAAAAACACATGAAACAAAAAAAAAAAAAAAAATGAAGCTCACTAGGTCAAAAACCTGCAAAGTGTAAACCTATGCAAAAGTTCGAGCAAATCAAAGAAAATACCAGCTAAAGCTTTCGCACACTTGGAGCCCATCATCGAAGTTGGAAACATGTTTTCAAGATTTAATAAGGACAATTAACATCAGTGATCCTTGACCCCCACTGACCTTTACATTTATATCATTTTGAGCCTATAGTGTCCCAGTTTTTCATAACCATGGAGCTAAGCCTACATTACGTGCTTTAAAAATCATTCTGATAAAAATTTGACTGCTTATGATGTGAAGTATAAATCTTAGCTTGTCCAATTATACCTTTAACATGATGCCATTCCCCTCGCATCACCAAACAAAAATATCAAATACTCTCTAATGTTGACCAATTTGCATGTCGCGTACTTTTTCTTGAAAGCATAATCGATGAAATAGCCATAAAACTTCCAAAGTGAGCATCCTTGCACATCTTTTAAGCCTTTTTGAACCACCAATCATAATTATCCATATTCTATCCATCTAGACATCATTCCTTCAACCATTATTCCTATCAACCATATCCAAATGCCATCACAAGGCTAGCTAATCTTTGACTTGTGATACTAAGAGATTATGTATGAAGCTGAAATTGAGAATCAAAGAAGCAAGCTATTTATGGCTATACACAATGGAGCAAGAGTCTAGAAACTTCCAAGAGATTGAGATTGAATAATTGCCTAAAATGGCTGTTCGAGTTGCTCAGCAATGGCAGGTTTTTCTTTACGATATGCTATGATGAGAAGTCAGGAAGCATGTTTTCAAAAATCAACTTTTTAAAAAGGATTTTTGGAACTTCGGGGACTTGCTTTTCTCCTTAATTTATATTTTTTCAAAAAAACATCTTCAAATGTTTTCATCAATTTATTTATACTTCCTTCACTAAGGATCATTCATGACCCCTTCACTATTTTAATCAAAATTTTGCATTATGCAAGAGCTGGTACATCCCAGTCATTGCATCATCTCATTCAAGATTCTGCATCCACATAGAGATGGTAGGCATTCGTCCTAGCCACTATGTCATTCAAAATTCCGCATTTGCATAGAGATGGTAGGCAGTCGTCCCAGCCACTACACCACAAAATGTTGCATTATGCTAGAGATGGTACGTCCCAGTCATTGCGTCGTTTCATTCAAGGTTTTGTATTTGCATAGAGATGGTAGGCAATCATCCCAGCCATTACGTCATTTCATTCAAAATTCTGCATTTGCATAGAGATGGTAGGCAGTCGTCTTGGCTTCTATGCCACAAAATATTGCATTACGCAAGAACTAGTACGTCCCAGTCATTGCGTCGTTACATTCAAGATTCTGCATTTGCATAGAGATGGTAAGTAGTCATCCCAGCCACTGTCATTTCATTCAAATTCTGCATGTGTAGGGATGGTAGGAAGTTGTCCTAGCCACTATGCAACAAAAATTGCATCACGCAAGAGCTGGTACGTTCCAATCATTGCGTCATATCATTCAAGATTTTACATTACGAAAGAGCTGGTACGTCCCAGTCATTGCGTCATTTCATTCAAGATTCTGCATTTCCATAGAGATCGTAGGTAGCTGTCCCAGCCACTACAACATATCATTCAAAATTCTGCACTTGAGTATACATAATAGGCAATCATCCCAGTCACTATGTTACAAATATTGCATCACGCAAGAGCTGGTATGTCCCAATCATTGTGTCATTTCATTCAAAACATGGCATTTGCGTAGAGATGGTAGGCACTCATCCCAGCCACTACACCACAAACATGGCATTACGCAAGAACTGGTGCATCCTAGCCATCACGTCCGCCATTCAAAAGTATTCATTTGTACATACATTCTATTACGGTAGTCACCTTGACCACCATGGGCTGTATATAATTTGTCCTCTAATCTCTCTCTCACCACTCAGTCGAGTGCCCAAAGTTAGATTTTACACAAAATTTTGTGCATCTAACTTGTTACATCCTTCTAATCAAAGGGATGAACAAAAGGGGATTTCTGTTAGCACCTAATTTTGTTCGGCCTAACTTTGAGCCCTTTGAACTATTTTATTTTTGTAAAGCGAATTTTGACATATCTATTTTGAGTTGTAAACTAATTCACTCCAATACACACTCTTTTGCTCGTGCATTTTTCTTATGTTCGTGTGCATCTAGATGATAAATAAAAATGGTTTGAATTAATTTTTGACCTAAAACTTATAATTGATTATCCATTTTAAGGTAAATTATTAATTGAAACTACATCGAATTTTCAACTAAAAAAACATTGAATTCAAGGGGAAGTTTGGGTTTAGCTGAATTATTAATATTTCAAAATTAATTTCAAGGTTAGAATTGCTCCATTTTTAAACTACCAATTATTTTTGAGTTCAAGATCATTTTCAAATTTTTTTAAAAACTTCTGGTGTTGGATCCTGAATTTTAGAGAAGATAAATTTAAATTAAATTCATTTCTATTTTGAATTATAGATGGATTTTAAAACGTTCGATTTTGAGAAAGTTAAAAAAAAACAATCAGTCCAGGATCAATTATTCTAATTGACCATCCGAGACTACAGGCTAAGATTATTTAAATTTTTTGTTAGTCCTGTTTATTTTTTAAATTTGATCTAGAATCAATGGACTCAAACCAAAACCCAAACTTGAGCCAATTCCAATATGACCTAGCTTAAAGCGGATCTAGACCCAAACCATACTAAATTCATTTTTTTAAATTAGAAAATAATAATATCATTCCTGCAAGTTGCAATCACAAGTGGAAAACTGCACCCCCTCACAAGCCAATCCTAATGCATGCTTCCCCAGTAAGAAGGACATCTCCCTTGCAAGACAATCCCTGAGCCATCCTTACCATTAAGGAACGCCCCCGCTAGTTCTTCCAATCAATTTCTTGAAAATAACCTATAAATAAGCATGTCAACGCATAGGGGAGAAAGGGGAGAAATGGAATTTTTTTTTTTTTTTAAAAAGTGAGGGGAAGAACCAAAGAGAGGGAGTCAAACCAAGGAGCAGGAGATTTCATTCTGAAATCAAAATAGGAGAGCACAGATTTTGGGAGATTTGCCAAGAATACCAAGAACACCCACACAAACAAATCATAGGACCACTGCAGAAATTACAGCTTTGAAATTTCACACATATTGACAGTGGCAAGAAATCACAGAGAGGGAAAGATAACCAAAACAATCAAGTAATCTAAGATAAATTTCCTCGCTTTCCACCAAGGTCTTAAATTTCGATTTCGACTCAAATTTTGAAGCTCCAAAAGTACAAAAATTTCAATTTTGATGTCAATTTTGATTTCGATTTGAAAAAATAACAGAAATCAGTAGTAAAGCATGTAATTCTTTGTGAAACTTTAGAAATGATTAACCGACATAATAATGTAAGTTTTAGTACTAATATATTACAAGTTAAGTACATCTATGTCGTGTATAAGTTGGAAAAGTTGAAATAGATTATGTGTATCAAACATATTTGTAAGATAATATGCATTAAACATATTTAGTTAATACAAATGAAATTCATAAATCATTCAAATATTATTTATTATACAAATAATCATAATTTAGACATGAATGGTTAAAAAAATGTTGTAATTTTATTTTTTTCATATAATTTCAAAAGCACTTGTAATAATCTTTTATTTTGATAAAAATAAATAAAATAAAATAAGAGAGAAATTTCACTTCACTTCTAAATCTCATTTGAATTCCAATAAAATTTCATTGCATGGTTAAAATTTCGACAAATACCTCTAAAATTTTGAGATTTTGATAAATTTCGGATGATTTGTTGAGATTTCAATGGAAGTCATGCAAAATGTAAGTCAACTGCCATTTCGATTCCGAGGGGGACGGAAACCAGAAGTTTTGACAATTTCATGGAAATTTAAGACCATGGTTCCACTAGAATTTACTTTTAATTTGCATATCCCATGAAAAATAAAAATAAAAATAAAATCATGAGAAGACCTGATCAGGCACCACCATAGCTTTTGGGCAACACCTTCAGCCTTGCAATTTGTCATCGTTCATGGTTGGATCGCCCCCAATCCAAAAATTCCCATCCCAATAGATCTAAAATAAGAGGGAGAGAGAGAGAGAGAGAGAGAGAGAGAGAGAGAGAGAGATGTGTAAACAGCAAAGCAATCATCCAAAAGGTGTTTTGTTGTTTCTTAATTTGTAAATACAATAACAGTTGCTAATGGTCCTACTAATCCTTTTTTTTCCTTTTTCTTTCTTTCCTTTCTTCTAACCCATTTGATTACTATGTTGTCTTTTGATTAATCATTTATATTTTTCTTTATTTTTATTGACATAATATAATAATACAAACAAAAATGTCATCATATGATAAGAAAAAATTAAAGTTTGACAATTGATATTAGTAGTGCAGTGACTCGCTTAATTAGCATATTATCAATATGTATTTTACACGCATCAGTATACATTTAATCTGCCTATTTTGATTAGTCTTTAAGATATATGTCTTCAAGAACAAGCAACACTCGATTTTTGTCTATGATGGGGCAGCCAAAAAGTCTCTAGATAGGGTCTTTAATTTTTCTCCCTATGCAGGAGTAAATAATTCTCTCACCACATACTAGATTGTTGAGATAGAAATAACTCCTAATAACGGGACCAAAACAAACCAACTTACATTACAAGATTTCATGGAGCCCTGTATACTATTGTAAATAATATCATGCATTTATTTTACTAACTATTGACTCTCAGTTTTGGCATTGGCATATCATGGGAGGGTCCAAGAGCCCCAAGATAGGGTCTTTACTTCCCTCCTTAGATGGGAATAAAAAAATCTTCTCACCATATACGGGAGAGTTCAGGGAGAGGGGCTCAAGAAATCAAGGCAAAAAAAAAATTTATCACTACCGTCTTCACTATGATTGTTCTTCTTGTTGTATTACTGTAAACATTATTGATATTATTATAAATAGATTTTTCCTGTGCTTTCTAATATCTTAATCCAGCCAACGATGGAGAGTCGAAAGATTTTAATTTTCTAGATAGTGACCAATCTCCCTTACTCCTTAGGCACAACTCGATATCTCCCCGTATACTGGATTTGTTGAGGAAGTAAGGTCCTTAGTTAACAGAGTTAAGATAAAAGGAGCACAATAATAAAATTTATTATTTTCTCTCTCCTCCTATTAATAAGAGATACAATTATGACCATTGGTCATCCTAATGGGTCATGTGATAGCTCATTTCATTAAATATTGCTTTCTAGATCATAGGGACATATTTATAAAATTCTTTTTCAAAATTCTCTCACAACTCCTTGAAAATATTTTTTGGGTAAAACACAAGATTTGGTGGCAACGATTATTGGAATAGGTCATGACTTCCTCATGCACAATAGACTCCCGAACCCATTTTCTTTGGTTCACATACCAGCTTTTTAAATCAAAATGGTTCTCTCTCTATTTGTCCAAAATATAATAGGGTGGTGACTTTCGCCTCTAATAACAAGTTTGCCTTTTTTTTTCTAAAATTTGAATTCATTCTTTTATCTTGCATAGCACGCACGTAGCGACAATTATGATAGATTACCACATAACCTAAAAGCTTAAGCTATTAGGTGGTGGGCCAACAATGGCTATCAAGCTTTAACACTCCCCCGCACATGCGGCCTGACAACACGTGGAGGGATAAACATATGATAAATAAAACCCATGATAGGGAACACAATAATTTTTTGCGTACTACACAATAAACACAAGCAACAAGACTTAAACCCAAGACCTCGTAGTAACCAACTCTAATACTATGTTAGATTTTAACATTTCACCTAAACGCTTAAGCTATTAGTGGTGGGCCAACAAGGTATATCAAGACTTAACAACAATATCCCACAATGATGGGAAAGGCCATAGTAAAACCGTCCAAACCAGGCACCTTACCGGCTTACCCGCTTCCATAGTAAACACTGCTACCTTCAGCTCTTCTTCAATAAAGATCTGTCTGACCACAAACTTTGCACCACAAAAATAGGACTATATCCAGTCCATCAATCATTCTTAACTAATTTACCTAAGAAAACAAGATCTCCTAATAAAACTGAGTAATCTCCTCTTCAATAACCTCCTGAAACATGGACTATATAACTGCTATCCACCTCTAGCTCCCTTATCATATTACTACTCCCACTAGCTACCCTATGGAAAATTATTACAATCTCCTTCACCCCCTTCAATATTATCCAAAGCCTCAATCTCCCCTTTTCCTCACCCTCAAATTGCCAAAAAACATCATTATTTGACACCTTAAAGGGCTGTTAGGTATCATTTCCTTTTTCTTTTTTTTTCTTTTTTTTCTTTTTTTTTTTTGCTTTTGCTGTTGTACAAAGAAGAAACATAATATGTTAACACATTTGTTTTTGTATTGCTAGCTTTCTGTTGTTACGAGACATGGAAACAGTCTCTTGCAAAAATGCAAGGTAAGGCTGTATAATATAGACCCATCGTGCTCCGCCCCTTCCTCGGACCCCACATATATGGAAGCTTTGTGCACCAGGCTGCACCAGGTAAGCCTTTACAATGTTTACAATGCTCTCCAATCATTTGGTCACTGCACAAGGGATGGGAAACAGAGAAAGAAAATAAATTGGGAGATTGGCTAAAGTGCTTTTGATAAGAGTGAGTCTGCCATTCTTGGAAAGATAATCCTTTTCTAGATTCCTTTCAAATCTGCCAATTATAGGATCCCAAACAGCCTCGTCTTTGAACTTGGCTCCTAAAGGGAAGCTAAGGTAAGAAATAGGAAAGTTTCTGAGGTTGCAGCCTAGAATGCATGTAATGACGAGGAAGATGCCATAGGAATGATAACTCTTTCGCAAATTCACCTTCAGACCTGTGCCTACTTCAAACTCAAAAGGATGAACCTAAGGTTAAGAATTTGCTCAAGATTGCCCTCGCAGAAAATAATAGTTTTGTCTGCAAAAAGGAGATGGGAAACTACAAAATGATCACTAGTCCTTTTGACATTAATCCCCCTGATCAGATCACCTTCGTTTTCTTTGGTTATCATATGGCTCAGAACCTCCATAACCATGATAAAAAGAGGGGGGGGGGGGGGGAGAGGGGATCTCCAACTGCACGAAATTTCCCCAAAACCCGTCCTTTTGAGGATACAAAGCAGATAATTCCAGTTCACATGGTCAAAGGCCTTTACCATATTTAATTTACAAACGATTTCTCTTTTTCCGCCCTTTTACAATTTATATTCTTTTAGTGTTGTTTTATTTAATCATAGTTTGTAATTGTTATTTGATTCAAGGAAAAAGATGAACATGAGTTGAATTTGGCTTTTAATTTGTTTTAGTTTTGTAAATATAAAACAAACAAGTTGCTAGTTTTTAATTTTTAAATTATATTTTTGATTTTCAGTTTTGGTTTCTCATTTTTCGTTTTCATCTTTGGTTTTCACTTCCATACATTTTTTACATTGACATCTATCGGTCTCTGAGCTTTTCTTTCAAAAACTTCAACTTTTTCATAAAAAATTACAACCACTCCAACCACGCGCTACCCTATGAAAGTCATGGTAAGTCAAACCACATATTTCGAAGCAAAATGTATTAGTTCCTGACCTTACATGATTTGACACTAGCACAATAAATGATCAAAGACTGGTCTACTAAGTACCCTTGGTTTAAACTAGGATAGGTATCCTCCTACTTTAAACTAAAAAGGAATCTATCAATATGAGCCACTCAGTTATCCATTGTTGAGCACTAAATAAAGGAATATCTATCCAACCGCAACGTCGTGCAAAATCATCAAAGCCCTTTGTACTAAGATTGATTCTATAGCCCCCTAACTTCCTTGAGAAGTACAAAAGACATTAAAATCACTCTCAAATACCAACACGCACCAACAACCTATAAAGTCCCCAAGCTTATCCCAAGAATATGGTATAAGACAAGGACAATTAGGGTCATATACAAAATTGAACCATCACTCTCCTCCACCTCTTATGTCCAAAAGAACAAACATAAAAAGAGACACCTTAGAACCAAATCTTGCTCTTGACCACCCCGAGGATCACAGGCAAACCCAATCCTTAAAAACTTGTTCCTAGGTACTCCTAATCAAAAATCCATCCACCAACTCCTGTTTAGTTTCCTGGGAAAAAATAAAATCCTACAACCTACTAGAAACCCACAAACTGCCTTCTCCTCGATTCTATTGCTTAATCCTCCAACATTCTCAGCCAAAAATTTCATGGAACACTTCTAACACCCCCCCCCCCCTTCCTATCTCTCTTTACCCGTATTTCGTGGATGATTCAAGTTTTTTCAATTCTCTCTTTTTTCCCTAGTCTCTTCCTTCCATCCTCCCTCAAGCATACTAGCACCTACACCTCGTTCTCAATCGAGGGTGGTAGGATTAACCAATCAAAGATCTACATCTTTGGGAAAAGAAGATGGGTCCTTTGTGTCATTCCCACTTCCTAGAGGTTCTATAGTCACAAGACTCACAACATTCCCTCACTTGAACCCCTCTGGCAGTTAGGTAAGTCACAAGCACCTATGACCTCCTTAGGAGTGGGCAGGATCCCTCAGTTAGAGGTATCATTCCCCAAACCCTAGAGCCCAAGACGTTATTCCCAAATTTCAAGGATACGGTAACTAACGAATTTAATGATCTAAAAGGCATAGTTTGAACCCAGTCTAAATAAATGCTTGGATCTTCCCTTTTATTTTAGATAACAAAAATCTAATTACATTGAAACAAAGTACAGTAGATGGAGGATAAGACATCCTTCATGAAACAGATGCCATCCAATCCCTTTGAAGACACCTATTCCCCCCAAAAATTCTAATTGAATGTGCCCAAAAGAAGGAAGAAAAATTAAATCTACCCCACAACAAAGAAGGAGAAGTGGTCTGAGCTTTGAATGTCCTCACATTCCTCTCAAGCCACAAAGTCCAAAAGATTGCATGCACTACACAAAACCACTCTTTTTTTCCCACAACCTCGATATCTCACTAAGAAGAACTCAAACACATTTTGCTGAGCCATCCATGCTTCACCAAACAGAAGGAAAGTGCATTCCAGAGCTGTCTCACCACCTAGGAGTGAAAACAGTGTGCGTTAGTCTCATTGGACTCTCAACAAAACCTACATATATCTGAGAGTCTTATAGGGATTTCTTACAAGTCATTTGTATTAATCCTGTTACGAGATAGGGTCTAAACGAAAGCCCAGACCTTAATGAGTAAAGAAAGATTTAGATCTACCTTCAAATAATTAGGTAAAATAAAAAAACGAGTTAAATGTAACACTCAGTGCACAAGTCTCCCATGCCACCAGGGTTATGGCGATGGCAAGCTGTGCACAGTTTTAGCTCCTTGCTTGGAGAGATTCCTTCCATGATTTTAACATTGACCTTCAGGTTTGATGTAATACCCTTACTGTTGGTTAAAATAAATCAGATTGAAATTCCAAAATAATCAGGTTCACATTAGAAGATGTTCATAAATTACTCTCAATTCATACACCACTTTCCAGACTCATGTTAAGTTGAAGGTTTTTTCCACTCCCCTTTTCTGGTTGTCCACTCTTTTTTTTTGGGGAGAGGGACCAGGGGTGTTGAAGTAATAATATATGTAGAGTTACTCAACTTTAATAAAAAAAAGAACACTCATATCACATATTGCACAAATTGAAACTATAACTAGTACTATAGATATAACACAACTACAAATCTGAATCCTTAGACAGTAAAAAGAGTTGAAATTGGGAAAATGCTGACAACAAAGTACCAGTAGACAACTGAATAGTATGAACATATCAATTAATAAAATAAGAAATTTACAGATACTATGCATATGTTGGAGACTACAGTACCCCTTCCATGCGAAAATAAACACTATAATATCAAGGTAACTAAGCAGCGCAGATTACCACTGTCGCTAAAACATAAGGCCATCAGACAGCCACAACCGATTAATACAACCAGAAAGGCAATATAAAATCAGATTTCAGTACAATCTACTCACATGTCATCTCCAAGAACACCGCCATGATTATTCTTGTACAAGCGATACAAAAATTTTACCCCCTCTCTTTGGTGTTCAAGAAGCCTACAATTGATTGATGCCGGCACCTACAGCAAGAAAATTGTTCCTAATCAATCTCAGGAGTTCTTCACATGAGCTTCTCTCATGCTCTATTAACAAAATTTCATAGCCATAATCTGTGGGAATCAATATAAAAGAAACATTATGGAATGTTTTAGTCCTTCTGGATATCCCATAGAAACAAGTAAATAGTTATCGTTTCACATACATTTGGAGGTACAGATAACTATTACTGCCCTAGCTCCTACGTACCACCATTATAGAACTCATTACTCACACTTAGTTTAAGAAGGGTCACGTAATATATGATAGTTAGCAGTAAAGTAAAGTTCTGTAGGCTACCTCAACCAACAGCCAATACACACCCTTTTCTTCATTGTCCAGTGGCTAAACAGCTTTGAGCTAATCTCCTTTGTATTAGGTGACGTCATGGTTTTAAATCGCGGAAGTGGGTAGCATAACATAATGGTTACAGGTGTAACGGAAAGTGGGAGTAGCGGATGTTACATAACGGGAAGCGGGTGTAACAACCGTGAATTTTTTTGAAGCACGCACAACCTTGTGCATATTAGCGCACTTGCATGTTTTAAGCTATTAACCCTTCTTAGAAAAAGTTTTAGTGTATTTTGGATCCTCTAGTTCGAGTAACTAAGTTATTTGGTAACGGCAACAAGTTTACATTTGTTTTAAACCACCATTGATAGAAAAATTACGTGGGTGTGCATATTTATACTTCTTATTGTCCTTATCTGTGATAAATTCTTATATGTGCTAAATTAATTAATAAAACAAAATACATTAGACACTTCATTAATCTATTAGACACATAAGACATGCGAATAGTACAAATATAAAATAGCTTGAAAAGAAAGAAGGTTGAAGTTGAAAAATATACAACATAAATATCACATTACTAATATTATCAAAATAAAATATTTTCCTAACAAGTTAGTATTTTCAAATTGTTAATTAATGCATCTATTGTGAGTATTTAAAGAAATAGTAAATTTTGTATCAGTGTCATCCTCTTTATAATCTTTTCCCCTTCTTGCCACTTGGCATATTGAGAATGATATATGGAAGAGAGGGAAAAAGTGAGAAGAAAAAGTAAATAATAAAATAATTTTTTGGTGCAACAATCCTGTAGCCATTACGTAAGAGCCGTAGCGGCCTTTACATAATGGTCACGGTCTGTAACGGCCGCTACGGCCATGATTTTTCTTCCCACCGATTTCGTGGTGTGTAACGGTATCAGTAACCCAAAAAAGCGTTACGTAACAGCGTTATTTAACGGTCGCGGCCTTTATTTAAAACCATGGGTGACGTGTGGATCACACTACAATTTGTAGATGATTTTAAGTTGGTGCAGTTTTGGGGTTCTGGGAGAAGCAGAAAAGAAAGGATTTTGTGGACTGGTGCAGTGTTTTGCTATTCTAATGGACTTCATGGCTTGAGAGAATGCAAAGATTTTAATGACAAACCAACATCTTCCCATTCATTAAGGAATATTGTTTTCCTTGCTTCTTTTTGGGCACATGCTTGTACAAATTCTTTGTCTTATCTACAGTAATGTAGGACAGTAACAGAAAATCATAGATGGAGAAAGAGAGAGAAAGAGATAGAGAATTAAGTGAGAGAAAGGAAGAAGTTAGGGAGAGAACAGAGAGTTAGAGTAGAACAGAGAGAGATGGAACCTAGACAGAACAGAACAGAACAGAGAAGAGAACTGAGAGGAGAAAAGAAAGCAAGAAGGAAAAGGAAGCAGAAGAGCAAAGAAGGAAGAAGGAGAAGAGATGGAGGGAAACTGAACCGGAAATCTGATTTCAAAATAATAACTAATACAATACAAAGAAACTACTTAAACACCTAACAATAGAGCTCAAGTAATTACAAAATAACCCCAAAGTACTTAAAATAACCCTAAATTAACTAAACTTCTTAAAAAATCTAGATTTGCTAATTTAAAACAAAATTCATAATTTCTAAATCCCCAAACAAGATAGTATTATTAAGAATTGCCCACAAGCAATCATGCATCAAACTCCCCCTGTTAGAGAAAACTTGACCTCAAGTTCTACAATGGTGCAACAAGAGGGGAGAGTATGTATCCATAAGCCATTCAACACGTAATTTGATGCCATCATCTCCAATTGACCTGCAAATATAAGTAATATACTATTTTAATTCTCCTCAAGGTTCCCAATTCCAATAAAGTTGATAGATGGGGAATTATCACAAGTTGGAAGACAATTCAAAGCTTGAGGCCAATATGTCTCAAGCTTACCACAAGACTTTTAACAATTTCATCCACTAAAAAATCATGTTGAATTGAACTCATAGAGGGTAATAGGGTCATTATTGTGTACTTGGCATATATTATAAATAGAGGGAGAGACTTATCACCATGATTAGGTCTTCCAATTTACTGAATTCTTCAACATAGTACCAAAGCATGATTCTGAGACCTAAACTCTAATTGTCACAGCCACCATCAAACCAAAGCCTAAAACCCTAAATCAACCACGTGTCCACGATCGTAGGAGAATTACCAGCATCACCATAGGCCTGAAAAGTGGCCAGCAGCTGCAGAAGCCATGACAGTTGCTGGAAGCTCCCTGGACGACACTGCCAGTTCAGGAACACAAAATCTCTTTAGATATTGCAAAAACCAATGCCATAGCCACCAAGACATTGCCAATATGATCATCACTAAAATCCCATCACCAGAGCTGCTCCCACGTGCTCTCACGCTCTGGTTGAACGCAAGCAGGGCCAACTCCACATGCCGACACATGAAGCTTCTTACAGGCATGTTTCTGGAAAGAGTTGCACATGCACTGTTTGAAGCCCTCTATAAACATATTATTGAGTTTTTTGCCAAAGGTTTTTTGTCCAAAGATCTCACGTTTTTAGTTGTTCATGTGTGACACTCCAGGAATGATTTGTTCAGTACTACATGAAGCTGTTTATCAACGTTTATAGGGTTCATTTGGGGCATGAAATTTTGTATTTGCTGTGTTTGTGATTCATTCAGTCGTTTATCTCGTTCATCGCGTTTTTGGTTTTCTTTGGTTGTTAAAGGTTCTGTGCGTTTGGATGTGTCCACAAATCCATGTTGTTTCCAGTATATTTCTGATTTGCTGCCATATCGAGGTTATGTGTGTGTCTGGATGGAGCCCCCAAATCCCAAAAGTATGTTTCCCTCATCAGTCACTTGTTTTGGTGAACATTGTACTGTAACCATCTCAAAGGAATATTCAAGATTCCATCAGTATTAGGCATTCCAACAAGCATCTCGTCACATAGCATATTTTTTGCTCAAAAGGTTATTCAACAGCCTGCATGTCGGGTATCTCTCCCACTAAGACTTGGGTTATCAATTCTGCTACCACTGACCATATGACACGTGTAACTAACTTCTTTTCTGCCTTCACTATTCCAAAAATCTACCTCAAGTTACTCATGCTGCTGGGTCCACTACTATAATTTAGGGGATAGGAGCAGTAAATTCTCCTCTCTCCATCACTCTAACTTTGTTTCATACATTCCTAAATCCCCCTTCAATCTATGTTTGTTAGTAAGATTACAAATTCACTAAATTGTTCTATAACTTACTTTTCTCATTCTATTGTTATTTAGGATCTAAAGACAAGGAAGACAATCGGCATGGGTCAGGCCAGTGATTTTATTACTTTGAGTTGATCTCCTCCTACTGCCTGGAATGCCTTAAATTCATTGTTGCCTTGGTCATCCTTCATTCGAAAAGTTTAAACAGCTAGTTCCTACTTTGAATTCCATGCCTAATTCTTGTCAATTAGGAAAGTGGCATCACCCTTTGCTTCCCAACTCCGGAAACAGGCAATCAGCCCCATCATGTTACTCCATTCTGCTTTCTGAGTCCTAGTCGTGTCACGGCAAAGTTGAGGTTGTGATACTTTGTTACATTTGTTGATGACTACTCTTGGATGGCTTGGCTGTATTTAATGAAAAATCATTTTGAGTTGTTTAATATCTTAAGTGCCTTGTCTTCTCAAATAAGGACTCAGTTTGATATGCTACTCAAGATACTTCGTAGTGATAATACTAAGGAGTACTTCAGTACCCAGTTCACTACCTCTATGACTAACTCTAGTATGATCCATCAATCATCTTGTGCCCACACTCCACAAGAGAATGGAGCTGCACAATAGAAAAACAAACATATTCTCGAAGTCTCCCGTACCCAATGGTATCAAATGAATGTCCCCGAAGTTTTAGGAGTGATGTTGTGCTCACTACTTGCTCATTCATTAATAAAATGTCATCCTCTATCCCTGGCGGTAAAATCTCATATCAACTATTGTCCTAAGCAATCCTTTGCTCTCGCGTCCTCCTCGTATATTTAGTGATATGTCCTTTGTCCTTTAACTAAGTCTAGGAATGGATAAGTTGGATCCTCGTGCTATCAAATGTATTTTTTTGGGCTATCTTATACTCAAAAGGGATATCAACATTACGGCCCTACTTTACACTTACTTTTGTCTCAATTGATGTCACCTTACTTTGAGTCTACACTACATTATTATGATTCCTTGAGTTCCGTTAACCTTGATGACTCCCTTCCTTTGCCTAGCCTTCCAGATCCTAACCTATTATCTTTACCTAGTCCTCGTGCATCTTCCTCAAATTTGGGCCTTTCTCATTGCCTGGATCATCCTAATTTGTAGGCCTACACATGGTGACTCAAGGGAGGAGAACCGTCTTGTTAGTTGTCACAGAGGAAGCATGTTCAAGATGTTTTGGCTAAGACCAAGTTGTTGGGATCCAAACATGTCAATACACCTATAGATCCTGACTACAAGTCAGTGCCAGATGTGACTGATATGTTGGTTGACCCTCGAAAATACTGAAGATTTATTGGAAAGTTGAATTATCTCACAATCACTAGACCCAAGATATCTTTTGCAACAAGTGTTGGAGCCAGTTTCTTGATTCTTTGAGAAAAAGTCACTTGGATGTAGTATCAAACGTGCACATAGGAGAGGTCTCTTATATAAATATCGGGGTGACACTTATGTTCAGGGATATACAAATACGGGCTACGTCACCTTTCAACAAAAGATTCACAACTAGTTATAGTGTTTTTGTTGGTGGTAAATTGGTATCTCGAAAAGCAAGAAACAAATTGCAGTGGCCTGATCAAGTGTTGTGTTAAGAGTATCAGACCATGATGCACATTGCACATGAGCTTATGTGGCTAGAGAACATGTTAGAATAACTTGGTTTTCCACATTCTTGGCCTATGGAGTTGATGTGTGATAATCAAGTTGCTCTTCATACTCACTCCAACCCAGTCTTCCATGAGCGAATGGAACTCATTGAAGTTGATTGTCACTTTGTTCGAGAGAAACTTGTGCAAACGCTCATCATAACAACTCATGTGCATGGTTATCAAAATCCCATATGGATTGTATGATCCTACAAACTAGACTTACCCAAACGATCCAGATCTTATGCATAATCGAAATCAAGTAGGATCCTGGTAGGGTTGTAGGGTCCTAGTAAGATCGTAGGATTGCAATCCTACTTGGGATCCTACGAATCCTACTTGTGCAACAAAATATGGATTTATAGTTAGTAAAGAGGCCCAAATTATATTTTATTTGCCTAAACACTTTACTTTTGCAATAGACACAAAAATTTGGTCCATCTAACCCAAATACATCAAAATTATGGCAACATAACAAGCATCTCCTGGGATTTATTTGTTCCAAGTCAAGAGAGCAGCTAAGCATCTCCTAAAAGCTCTTCCTTTGAAAATGAGGGATCTTTTTAAGACTTAAGAGTTCTTGATAGGCAGACCCCCAAGTTTGATCTATCAGGAGGCTGGGGCTGTTCCTTCATTCAACAGTAACAAAGACCAGCTGAGAGCTTTGAGATATCATCTTCAAGCCTTCAACAATGAGGGATTTGTACAGTCCAGCTGAGAGCTTAAAGTTGCAAGCTTGTGGTAGGTATGCATTGTCTTTGTAGTTTTTTTTTTTCTTTCTTCCTCTTCTTTTCTCTAATTATAGACAAGCCAAGACCTATATTTTTTTTTTCCCAAAGAAGAGGGCAGACAGGTTTCTTTTTCTTCTTTTCATTTCAATGAACAAAAAGTTCTTGTTCTTCCAATTAAAATATTTTCTTTTTCTTCCTTTCTTCCTCTTCCTCCTCTCTTTCCTTCTTCTTTTTCTTCTCATGGTCTAATCACAACACCACAGTAGTTGAGAAGTTTACAGCAACTTGAATTAAAAATAGCAATTTCTTCTTTATTTTTTTCTTCATTCTTTTTGCTTTTCTTTTTAATTACAATTATTGAATAATAAATTAGCAACAGTGTACCCATTGCGGAGCACTTTGCAATTCAGACCTTTCAGATTTCTTTTAGTGTCAAAATTGTTAAAGTAAAAACCTGCTAGGTGCTAGCTAGTAAGATAGCTACATTACCAAAATCTGTTTTAATTTTTTAAAGTTACTACCAAGGTTTTAGGTCTATTTTATTGACAATTGTCATAAAATGCCAAACCTATAAATTTTTAATTTATTTTACATTGAAAGTAAAATTTGACAATCCACAATCTGGTCCTACAATCCGATCCTGCAAACTTCCCAAAGACCCTATGTAGGATCCCTATTCTAACAAACTTGCTCATGTGTAGTCTGAATTCTAAATCGCTGATTTATTCACTTAAGCCTTGGGTGGTACTCGGGTTCAGTCCATTGGTAGTAAGCTTGCTCCAGCTTGAGTGGGAGTGTTATTAGTTGTTGCAGATATTTAGTGTTACTGCTGTAAGTAATTGCTGTGCAACTAAGTGTGAGTTTCTGCATGTATTAGTAAGGGTAACATGGTCATTGTTATGTACTTGGCATATATTTTAAATAAAGGGAGGTACCCATCATCGTGATTAGGTCTTCAAATTGTTTACCCAATTCTTCAACATTAAGAAAGAAAAATCAAAAGCATTAAATAAATTTAAACTGTTCAAGAAGATGAAGGACAATGAAATAAGCCAAAAGATACGGTGTCTATGCACAAATAGGAGGGGAAATATACATCAAATGAAGTCTTAGACTATTTTCAAGAGTGCAACATACACCATGTCACAAGAGAGTGAACCAGCAAAAAGAAAGAACCAGCATATTAAAGAAATATGCAGAACAGTAGAAGTATGCTACATGCCAAGAATGTACCTCCACAATTTTGGCCCAAGTGCAAGAAGATATGAATTTGTGTCACTACCAAGCTACCAGAATTTAACTCACCCTTCAAGAAGCTACAAAACACCAAAATCACAGTGATTCACTTTCAAGTGCTTTGTAGTGTATGCTATGTATTTGTGCCTAATCATTTAAGCAACAAGTTTGACAAGGAGGTGCTTCGCTACTTATCTATGAGATTAGATAATCAAGCGATAGAAATGTTGTGATCCCATAACTGACCAATATTATACCCCAAGAATGTAATGTTCAATGAGGCATTTTCATGGTGGTCGCCAAAGCAATATTAATGCCAAAATACAAAAAAAATTCAGGAAAAGTTGCACAAGAAAATGCAACAGCAGACTCGAAGTGGCAATGTAAAGCCAATCCAAGATTGCGTTTAGGAAGTTAAACCTTTAAAAAGTCAAACTAGAGAAGAAACTAGAGCTAAGCCACCAAAACAAATTTCAAGCCCATGGCAGATGGGAAAATGCACCACAGGACTACCAAAGACAATAAGCCAAGAAAAAGAAGAAGAAACTCAAGCTTCGCAAATCAACTAGACAATGGAAGTAAATCATAGATACGCAAATGTGTACAAGAGCTAATCACATATGAGGAAGCATTGCAAACATGGTTTTAAATAAAGGCCGCAACCGTTACGTAACGCCGTTACGTAAAGGTTTTTTGGGTTACCGATACCGTTACACACCGCGAAATCGGTGGGAAGAAAAATCACGGCCGTAGTGGCCGTTACGGACCGCGACCGTTACGTAAAGGCCGCTACGGCCGTTACGTCCGCTACAGGACTGTTACACCAAAAAAATATTTTATTTTTTACTTTTTCTTCTCACTTTTTCTCTCTTTCATATATCATTCTCAATATACCAAGTGGCAAGAGGGGGAAAAGATTATAATGAGGATGACAATGATACAAAATTTACTTTTTCTTTAAATACTCACAATAGATGCATTAATTAACAATTTCAAAATACTAACTTGTTAGGAATTTTTTTTTAATAATATTAGTAATTTGATATTTATGTTCTTTATTTTTCAACTTCAACCTTCTTTCTTTTCTAGCTATTTTATATTTATATTATTCGTATGTCTTATGTGCCTAATAGACTAATGGAGTGTATAATGTATTTTATTTTATTAATTCATTTAGCACACATAAGAATTTATCACAGATAAGAACAATGAGAAGCATAAATACGCGCACACACGTAATTTTCTATCAATGATGGTTTAAAACAAATGTAAACTTGTTGCCCTTACCAAATAACTTAGTTACTCGAACTAAAGGGTCCAAAATACACTAAAACCCTTTCTAAGAATGGCCAAAAGCTTAAAACATGCAAGTACGCTAATATGCACAAGGTTGTGCGTGCTTCAAAAAAATTCACGGCCGTTACACCCGCTTCCCGTTATGTAACATCCGCTACTCCTGCTTCCCGTTACACCTGTTACCGTTACGTTACGCTACCCGCTACCGCGATTTAAAACCATGATTGCAAAGCATACAACAGAAAAAAGGCTAAGGGATAAGAAATCAAACACTAATAGGCATAGCAAGACATGGGGCTTGGAGCAAAAGCCTACGGAAGTGAAACCTTAATAGTTAAATTATCCTCATTCTCGTCCCCAAATTTACATTTTCAAGTGTGTAATTTTGAAATTTCTTCACAAATAGTTTTATTTTTGAAATATTGACATAGCCTCACAGTTTGCTATCAAAAGCTCATTTTCTGGCTTTCCCTCATTTGTTATTGCAAACCCACTGGTCCTTCATTTTCCACTCTTACTGCCAACATGCTGACCCTTGCTTTCCATTTTTTCAACTTTTTAACATTAGTTAGCTAACTTCTATGCAGAATGACAACCACCAACAATCTCCCACGAGTATTGTCCGAAGTTGGTAAAACCAGGATGTAAATACTCCAAGTATTATGATTATTGTTGTTAAGTAGCTCAATTCTACTTGCCGAAGTTACAGTATCTGTCATCGTGACACATTTAACCGAGTATGCTTGGTCCATTGACTTCAAAGTCTCAAACTATGCAATAGGGGAATCTTATTGTACCATTAGTCTGCAATGGCATGGACTTTGATATCACTATTAAGAATTGCAAGTGCTAGACTGAACGAAAAATATATAACTTTATTAATTCTTTTGCATATAAATTAGGTGTCCAACACGATACACTGGTAAAGTAGTATTCACACCAAAGTACTCACATCCTAGATATTATAATTTATACACTCGAGCATACTCACACATGCCGCATTACGTGCACTTAGAGCTGATAGGCTTTCATGCATGTGCAAATAGTGGGGACCCGCAAACGAATCAAGCTAGGCTCCTAGCTTCGTCCGTGCATGAAAGCAGCTGCAGATACTTGGCCTTTAAGTATGAACTTTCTAGAGAGAGAGAGTGACAGTGCACATCCTTGAAAAAAATTTCTAGACTCTGTCCAACTAGAAATAAAAGCATGCAAAAAACCAGTATATTATCTAAAATTCTCAGATAAAAATATGAAACCAACCAGAGAGCGTATAGACAGTTAGACACAGCGGCTATAAGAAACGATCAATTAAAGTTAATACAGCGCCGTATAGTCGCAGAGATAAATCACAAATTGACCAAAGAAAATGGAACAACACATGATGGACGATACTGACTCAAAAGAAACGAAAGAAAAAAGAATGTTAAGCGAACAATAGTAACCTGTATCACCGGATGCTCGCCTGGTGGAGACAAGACCAAGGGCTGGAAGGGTCCTGTGTGATCCAACTGAAGAAAGGCTGACTTGGGTCTTTCGAATCCCCATTGTCCTTCTTGCTTTCGGTCTCCCTCTTCTTCCTCGCCTTCTTCTTTTTCTTCTTCACGGTCATCGTGAGCGGGTTGCTTTGCTTGATTCTGCGGCAGTGATTTGGGCAAAGAAAGGGGATCTTGGAGGCGTTGAAGCTGCTGAGAAAGAGAAGACTTGGGGGGTTTTCTGGGGTTTACGGGATCGAATTGGTGGGAAACTGAGGACTGGGAGTGAGAAGCGGGAGGGGATGAAGGTGGTTTTGTGCAGGGCCTGAGGGTCTCCTTGAGGGTGTTCAACATGGAGCTGTAGAGATGGCAGTCGGTTGAACAGCTTCGGAGCGGCTTTTCCGGTTTTTTTTTTTTTTTTTGAAGATGTGACCGTATATAACTTCCTAGAAATAATAACCGCCATTGGGCCTCAGGGTGTTTTTTTCCATTTTATTATTATTTTATAATAATATATTAAATAATATTCTGTTCGGAAAATTATTCCTAGAATGATGAATGATACTCACGCTTCTTGGTCCAACGAGAGTTGTAAGCATCGAGATTTGAACAACGAGAGGCCTTCCTGACTGACACGTGATACTCAAATTTCGCTGGATGGTGTAGTGAGCTAGTCTCGAAAGGTCCCTTCCAGCGGGTGGGCACGACCCCCATGCCTGCATCGTTGAAGCTTTAGCATTTAGGCCAAATTCCAATGTCGAGCATGCCCACCACCATTCCTTCATTGATGCAAAGCTTCAGTGTGACGCCCCGATTTTCGTACAATTTTTTTTATAAATACTAATAAATATTCACTCATCACCAACAATATTTGTCAATCAGCCACGTCAACCACCCTATTACCACTCATATAACCCGACCCGCATTTGGTACCGAGTAAAAAGTCATTTTGTAATGACCCAAATAAAAAATGGTATTTAAATAATAAAGGAAGGGAAATAAAAACCAGAAACCAAAGGAGGTCGTAGACTTCGTCGATGAGAAAATACCGTCAACGAATACAGGGCCTCATCGACGAGTGCATTAAAAAATTCGTTGACAAACACAAGGCTTCGTCAACGAGAAAATACCGAGAGAGGTTCTGGGGCAGCCTGAATTTGGTCGACGAATACAGGGTCTCGTCGACGAATTTAATGAAGGATTCGTCAACGAAGTGACGTGTCTCGTCGACGAAATCTCCTATTCTACAAATATGAAAATCCGGATTTTAAGCTTCTTTAAGAAGCTAACTCTCTACTCTCTCCCTCTCTCTCTCCCCTTCGGTTCTCCCTCTTTCTTTCGTCGATTTCGGGCCAAATTTAAGTCAGATCGACAATCTGAAGTTACCACGACACTCCTGGCGAGATTCTCTACAAGTCTACCGGAACAGATCGTCAGGGAAACAAAGTTAGATTTCATCATAAATCTAAGGTAAGGCTTTTTACTCAATATTTGGATTTGTGACAGTTGAGAAAAGTGTTATACACTTAGAAATATTGAACTTTAATACTGTGAGTTTTCATTTCCAGGCGTGTTGAATTGGGAACGTTGGAAATCATCCCTAAGTTGAGGTAAGACTTTTTAAGCTGAATTTGACTTAACGGTAGTTGTAAGAAATGTTATGCACGTAAAAATATTGAAGTTTAATACTAGGAGTTTGTGTTTCTAGGGTTGTTGAGTTGGGAACCCTACGGGTGCAGGGAAGATTTTCTTAGGGGTTTTGCAGGAATTAGGTAAGGGGATAAACTAGGCTAGTTTTATTTTGAGAAAATGTATGTATGTGTGTGTGTGTGTGTATATATATATATATATATATATATATATATTTAGCATCTGATTTGCGGAAAATGTATATATATTTATGTATATGATTTATATTTGCAAAATATTGTGAAAATGATCGTATGTTGAATATATGAAAATCCATTTGTGTGGCATGAGTAAAAATGTTGTGAAATATTGTTTTTTGGGAATGTGGATGATATGGATTTTTATGATGGAAAACCGGCGTACGAGCCGAGATTTTATAAGATTTGCCGGCGTACGGGTCGTGCTATGTGATTGTGAGTTGCCGGCGTATAGGTCGTGCTATGATGTGATTTGCCAGCATACGGGTAGTGCTATGTTTGCCGACGTACGGGCCATGCTATGTGACTGTGATTTGCCAGCATACGGGCTGTGCTATGATTTGCCGGCGTACGGGCCGTGCTATGTGGATATGTTTGCCAGCGTACGTGCCAGGCTATGTGACTGTGATTTGCCGGCGTACGGGCCGTGCTATGTGGATGTGATTTCCTAGCGTACAGGCTGTGCTATGATTTACCGGCGTACGGGCCGAACTATGATAAAATGTGTAATACCGGCGTACGGGCCGATGATTTTCATGATACACGTATATATGCAAATGATATGATTGATGTGAAAATGAATGATATGAGATATCTATGTATCACGATTTTAGTATATGTATATGATATCAGAACTTGGTTGGCTTGGTCTAGGCTAGCACTTGCACGGTATCGTTGCTATATGTCCATGGTCTTCATGATCATGATATTTGTGTTAACACCGTTGTACGGAGTGATGTGAGATTAGATGGTCGATGTGGTTATTTTCAAGAAGTGTGATGTTATCGCCCCTGGTGTACGGACCAGGTCTGGCAGACCCATTGAACCTACAGACTACTGTTTGACTTGGTAGTGGTTGGCTAACCATTATCAGGTCTCGCCTTCGGGCCACACAACCCAGCCATGTGGGGATAATACATGACAACAGCCAACTAACCTACTAGGAATGTTTTTATGTTATTATTATTATGATATGAGATGAGATATGTTTATGAAATACAGTATGTTCTGCCATGTTTTGATATACATATGTTTTCCCAGATTTGATAAACAATACTGAATATGTTATATATGATATATGTAAAACACAGAATACTCACATTGCCACACACTAGTATTAGTTTATTTCCCTTACTGAGAGGTGTCTCACCCCTAAATCTTATAAACTTTTCAGGAGCCTCAAATAGGAGAGCGGGAAAAGCCCCGCTGAGTTAGTGTTGTATATCTGCCCTTTTTAAGGGTAAGTTTCTTTTTGTAGGGATAGTTAGATTTTGTGGGAAATGTCCCTAAATTTATTTTGGGATGTATATATGGAAGTACTGTGAACTATAGCAACTCTGCTATATTGTAATATATGGTATTAAGATGTACATTATTGTATGTTTTCTGCTGCTAGGGCTTCTGCTGTATGTTTTAATATATCCCTGGTACCCACAGGTCCAGGTGGATTGTGACCTGCTGAGCTAGAATGTGAGATGTGTGGAATTGATTTTATGATGATATTATTAATATATATATATATGTGGAAAATGAGCAGGTTGTGACACATTTCATTTATGCAACTGAACAGTGGAAGATAGTATATACTTAACAACCAGAATATAATACCCAAAGTATCAACATACATATATAGATATACATTACCATCTCGTACTCAAAAACAACTCAACTCTAAGGGAATTACACCTCTCATAATCCAAAAACTCACCCTATGTGTTAGGGTCTCAGTTCCCTAAGGTCTCGAAGCTCTATTGCCTGGTCTATCTCTGTTCCCTAAAAAATATAGATAATTTGGGTGAGACACATCTCAATAAAAAGGAATAAATTATTTAGTGTGTGGTCATATGAGTTCAGTTATAACACACTTTACATTTCAAATCAACATTTCATCTAAGAAAAATACACTGATAAACATATTCTCATAATCATATAGATATACAACACGAGCTTTTATAAGCTTAAAAATCATTCCTCAAATTCAATCCTTTCCAAAACATATTTACCCATGAAGATCCTGAGAATAGGGAAGATTACCCGTCTATACAGGTAGCTTCCCTCTGGCCTAACATGTTATGTAGCCAAGTATGGCCACATCTGATACTTATCAAGGCACTCACCTTACTCAGTAAGCTCTCAGGCGGAGAGTTTCACTTCGCCTCAATTATTTATATTATTAACTCACACATATCCATTTCTCAATTTTATCATTCTCTATTTCTCAATTTTCATTATTTCTTTCATTTCTCATTTTAGCCCATTTTATCATTATTTCACTTTCCATTTCCATTTTACTATCCAACTCATGAGTATCCTTGGTATCTAGTACCAACATTGCG